>NC_133658.1:914244277-914499854 GCF_037893015.1 Macrotis lagotis
TCATGATGTGGGTTCCCAGCATCCCTATCAGCAAAGACCATAATAATAATAATAATAATAATAATAATATGAAGTAGGTGAGTAGGTGAGTAGGTGATTATCCTTTGGTACTGAAGAAGACCATGGCATCAGGTAAGTATTTTTCATGACATGCATATAAGATGATTACAGTGAGAGGGCAATGTGTAAAGCCACCATTCTCACCAAACCATGTGAGCCTGGTGGTATGATGGGAAAAGATATTTTTAGGAACCAAAAAAATCAGCTTCCCAAATGCAAGAGGGAGACTTATTTAGAGAGGACATTGCCCCAAAACAAGCTGGGAGTCTAATGCATGATGGTGATGAACAGATGACCTTGACCTTTTAATGTCTGGTCTTTCCCATATCACCAAGGTTCTTCTGCTATATGGTGTAGTCAGTCTCTCAATCATTCATTCATGTGTATCACTAATTAGATGATGAGACATTTGGCTACCTTATTATCAATGAAAGCTGTGAATGATGTAAACCAAGATTAATGTAAATCAAAAGAAAGCATACTGGCCTGAGCATGACCAGGGCATGATCAGTCCATAACCAGTCCCAAAGGACTGCAGTCAAAAGAAAACTGATATGGCCCCATCTGGGACCCAAGGCCAGTGCTGAGCTGAAAAAACCAAAAAATCCAATCTGCACAGACATAATTTGCTGCTCCTCCTATCTTTGTCAAAGCTGTGATTCAATGCACTGGATATGTCAAAGGAGATTTCAAGAAGGAAGCACTACCTGGACTAGGCCTTGGTTTCCCTATCTGTCAAATCACCTCTAACATAGTTCTTAGCCTTACCACATTGGCAACTTTGCATCCTGTAATTTTACCAGGTAACATATAGGACACATCACCTACTTTAAAGATCCGTGACCTTTCCATTATAGGCACAATGATTAATGATCCCATAGATAGTGGCTGCAAGGGGCTGTGACCCAAAAATTCACCACCCTGCAGCCAGTTTGGTGAGACTGGACCTAACACAGCAGACTCAGCTGACATCCTGGTCTATACTGGAAGCCCCTCTAGATTGGCAAGACTCTCCAAACCTAACCTAGGTTGAAGCAACCCACAGGATTCTAAGGAGAGAGGGAAAGGACTGGAGGAAGATTCCAGTACCCCAGAGCAAGGCAACTTCTGGTTGGGAGACAGTAAGTGGAGAAGCAGGGCAGAGCAAAGGGAGAGTCCCCCCTGCCCAATCTGGTAGCTCACAATTTTGTCTAATGATTGTTCTTTTAAGTTTTTTTCAAGGCACATGGAGTTAAGTAGCTTTCCCAAGACCACACAGCTAGGTAATTATTAAGTGTCTGAGGCCAGATTTGAACTCAGGCACTCCTGACTCCAGGGCCGGTGCTCTATCCACTGCATCACCTAGCTGCCCCCTAATGAATGTGATAACCAAGTACTGTTGTTTCCATGTTTGCTTTCAGCAAAGCAATATTCAGCATCCCTGGACAGAGCTTTAATCACCATTCTAGTTATATCTTTGCCCTCTTGCTTGGTCTATTGGACCCAAATGGGTAAGAATCAGTTCCAGTCACTGTCAGATAGATATAAATGTTGCCCCATAATCTGTTTGGAGTTTTTAGGTTTAGAAGTTTAGAAGTTTCTTCCCCAGTAATAAATCTGGGAGAGAACTCCACAGAGTAAACAAAGAGATATGTTTTAGAACCAGAGACTCTGATGACTTGATGGGTTATCCTGGATCATCATGTGTCTCTTCCATGAATCATCCCACCCCCGCCCAAATAAAGAGGGAGCCTCTATTCCAACTTCAACAAGAAATGACCTCCCTTCCACTAACTATAAGGACTACTGTTCCCATATCTAAATACTCATCTGTCACTTTTAGGTCTATAGATTTAGTTAGAAGGGACCAATCCCCCTCTTATAGACTCAAGAGGCCACCAGCTCTAGGAATAGCATGAGGTTCAAGCCCTGGTCCTCCTCTGTCTTCCTATCCAGAGCAGTGTTTTGCCTTCATCCCCATATTTCTAGTGTCAGTCTAATACCTCTTTTCTCCCACACTTTCAGAGTCTCCCAAATACTGAGCTAGCTCTGGCAATGAGTGTGTCAACTTCATTGTTAATTTGCACCTCCCTGGAAAGAACAATGCCAAGGGAAGTGAACTTATTCACAATACTTGAAACTTTTCCATTTGGCTGTTATCATGGTTCTACATAGGGATGGTGTGGTGCGGGCTGATGGAGCACCTGGGTTTCCTGGTGTTAACTGTTAGACCAATATTAGTACAAGCAACAGAGAATCAATCCATACTTTGTTGTATATCAACTTCAGAGACTAAATTGAGGCACAGTCTTATGCAAACACAAGATTCTGCACCAACACTCTCTCCACTCTGGTCTTGGCTTGTAGCCTTTTCAAATTGGTGAATTTGCCATCAGTGCAGTAGCTTTCCTTGAGGCCATGTTCATTCTCACGGAAGGTGTTTTATACACAGCTGAAACCATTATGCTAAAAAGCATGCAAACAAGGACACATCCTTGTTATCACTCCATTGGTGACCAGGAATCTTGAGAGCATTGTCCTCTATGGAGAACCTGGGCGTGTATGCCATCATGGAAATGATGTATATTTGGAAATGATATATGCATGGAAATGATGAACTTCTCCAGGCAATGAAATTTTTTTTAGGTTTTCACAAGGCAAATGGGGTTAAGTGGCTTGCCCAAGGCCACACAGCTAGGTAATTACTAAGTGTCTGAGGTCAAATTTGAACTCAGTTCCTCCTGATTCCAGGGCCGGGGCTCTATCCACTGTGCCACCTAGCTGCCCCAGGCAAGGAAATTTTGACATAATTTTCTATAAGCCCTCACAACTGATGGTATCAAAGGCTTTGGTCTGATCTACAAACATTTATAAAGACCTCTGTTCTGTTTCTGCCATTTTTTCTGAAGTTGTCAGGCAGCAAACACCATATTGGCTATTCCTCGACCCTTTCTGAAACCACACCTCTCATAGAGGTGACCACCTTCCAGGTGAAGGATCAGCCTATTGAGAAGGATTCTGGCAAGAATCTTATCAGCAATGACTAAGAAAAAAAATAACCCTGTGTTTGTCACAGAACAATCTATTCCCTTTAAATGAATGGAGACAGACAGTGGAAGCATCCTTGAATTCTGGGAAGATAACCTCTTCCTGCCATACAACCTGGAAAATTTCAATCAGCTTTTGAATGAGCAATGGACCCTCTCATAGAGCTTAGAATAGAATCAAGGTGCTTTACCACATGAAAGGAATTCAAAACCTTTTTTTCAGTTGGAATTTCAGACTGATTGACTTGAATTTGAGGTAAGCAGTCAATGGCTTCTGTATTGATTGATGATGATCTGTTGAGAACACCATGGAAGTCTTCAGTCCATCTCTCTAGGATGATGACCCTATCATTAATTAATGTGGATCCATCAGCATTGAATAGTTGAGATGCACCATAGGTCTTTGGCTCACTCCTTTTCTGCTCCACTCTTGCCAATTGTGCGTTGGCTCCATTTTCCCTCCCAAGTTGTGAAAAAACTGTTCCCACTCAGAGAGACATTAATTCTTCCAGTAGTCATTTTGCCTTGGGGCTGCTGCTTTGGTTGAATGTGAATATTTAGCTTGGAGAGAATGAGTCTTGTGATCAAGCCAACACTGCACCACATATTGCCTGTTAAAAAGTGAATTTTTAACCCTGAAGTTGGAATTTGAGTTATTTAACAATAGACTAGTATAGTCATTGAGTACTGCTTCTTTTGTACTCACTGGCTTTTCTTTACCATTTCTGTGTATTTCCTTCCTCTCCCTCTGGTGTTTATCTACCCAAAGCTCATCTCCATAAAACAATCTTTTAAAATTATTCTTAGTTTTATTTTCTTATTTCTGTTACATTTGAAAAAGAAATTGTTCAGACAGGGGAGATTAAGTGGTGCTGGGTTCAAAGGAGGCTTTTCCTCCACTTTCTCCCTGCCTGGTTCAAGTTTTTAAGCCATTTGCAGGGTCTTCCATGGCTTTTTTCTGGGCCAACTTGCTATGTATCCTTGCCTAGCACTGTGGGGAAGAGGCCAAGAGGCCACATATTGCACCTTCCTCTGCCTCTGTCTGTTGGGCTGGAGAATGGCGAGGACCTTGATCTATTGTTCAATGGACCTGGGCAGCAGAAGGAGATGACCAATAGAAGTCTTGTCTGGCACTCAAGCCTCCTGCCAATAGCCCTCTCTCAGCACCAGATGCACAGTTATCTATTACCAGTAGAACTGTCTTGCCACAGTCATTACACTGGCAGACTTCCCATATCTCCTGTTCTCTCTCTCTCTCTCTCTCTCTCTCTCTCTCTCTCTCTCTCTCTCTCTCTCTCTCTCTCTCTCTCTCTCTCTCTCTCTCTCTCTTTCTCTCTCTCTCCCTCCCTCCCTCCCTCCCTCTCTCCCTGCATCTGCATCTATAATTGGGCTTTCACAGTTGTGTAACAATCAGAGTAAAGAGCATCCTAAGAAGGGAGGAAACTGATCTGGCTATCTTCCAGTTCTCTTAGCTGAATAAATTTTTATACTTTTGACATTTTGGAAAGAGAGAAATCTCAATGTTTTATATGTCTATATCTTATCTGATAACAACATATCAAGTCAAATAAGGAGACAGTAGTCCTGCTACTAACTGGATCATTGTCAGTTCTTATGACGGACCTTATGGATGGGTTAGAAGATCATAAAATAATCAATGACATCTTTATGTATTAATGTGTAATCTGATTGATTGCCACCAAAATTTTATGATCTTTTGTGAAGTTTCTATTTCCTCATTATTTCTATTTCTATTTCTATTTCCTCATTAAGTTATTGGTTGATATCTTCAATGATATCATTCAGCCATAGTTAAGTAAGATCATAGAAAATAAAGTTTCATGGATAAATTTTTATTTTATTTTCAGCCTAAGAAAATTAACATGGTTAACAGTCATTTAAGAAACCCAACAGGGAAGGTAGGATATTCTTATTAGACAGTAATATCAGAGTTCAAAATCAGAAAATAATTCCAGATCAGGTCTTCTATCATTAAATTTTCTTCAGTGTTCTGTTTTTTTCCCTCTCTTCTTATCTTTCTGTTGGGGTTCATATCTTCAAAATCTTGGGATGTGGCATTGGATGTCTGGGAAAGAATTCATGAGATATGGACTCTCTCCTGGGCAAGTTGACATTTTGTTGAGCACTGTGGTCTTATAATGGGCTAAAATTTGGGAGTTACTCTAGCAAAGAGAAATCTGGCACATGTTCATTTATTTAGGGAGAAAAGAAGAGAGAAAAAATGATCTCAGATAAATAATTATCTTTTTGAAGTGGGTCTAGATGTCAGAAGTTGTCAGAAGGGATAGTTAGAAGGGATGGAACTTTCTAAGTTATAAAATATGCTTCAATAAGGGCTTTTGAATATCAAAGATGACCCTAGGTGCTGATAATAAGTGATTAAGTCTCTAGGCAGACCAGACACCGATCTTCACATAAAAGTTTAAAGGGCAAGGATGACTCTAAGTAATGGCCACTGATTAATGGGCAACCAGAAGACAAAAAGTCTTGGACAAAAGCAGATGTAGAGACTGCAGAGCCAGTAGTTAAGACATAGCTAGAATTGCCCAAAAGACTATCCTATGGAAAACTCACACAGGGCAAGCACTCACAAGGGGGTCAGAAGAAGTAACACTGGGATACCCTGAAAATCTCTCTTAAGAACTTTAAAGTTAATTGTACAGCATGGGAGATACTGTCACAAGAGTAAGGCAGAAGTGAAGCAACTCAAAAGAAACATGAGATAGTAAATTTAGAGAACCCACCCCAGGTGTTCACATGAACTATTTGCACCCAACCTGTGGTAGAGAATTCTGAGCTCATATTGGGCTGACCAGCCAGAGTCAGACACGCTGTTATTTGTCTCAAACATAGTGATGTCATTTTGGTCTTCTTTGACAAGGAAGGACAAGAACCAGCCAACCAATGGAGTCATCTCTAAGCACCCTTCTCAACTGCTAATTGGTTTAATTACCAGGAGATAGCTTGACCTTGCATGTTCCTTTCCATTTGCTAATTTGATCAAAATCATATTTTTATGAAATAGGGCAATTTCCTGTGACTTGTTACAGAAAGATAAGTTTAAAAATCATTCACCTTTGACACCTTATTCCCTCCTCTGACATTGCCAACCTCATAATGCAGACCCCTATCACCTAGGAGGTATGAAAATAGCCACTGGTTGGTTTTCAGTTGTCTCCTCTCCATCCACTCCTATTGATTCTCTAGTCAATCATTAAAATTATTTTCTTGAAATGCAGAATTATATTACCCCCTCTCCCTACTCAAGAGCAATGACTCCTTTGTACTTCATACCCTAACTCTTTCTTTCTCTTCAGTCTTCTTGCACCTTACTAGTTCTTGTATCAGTTACCCTGGCCTCCTGCTTCTTCTACGAATAAGATTCTCCATCTCAACTCTGAACATTCTCTCCAGCTGTTTCCCATGTCTTAGCTCTCTCCCTCTTCTCCTTCCACTACTGACCTTCCTGACTTCCTTTTAATTCCCAACTAAAATCCTACCTTCTACTGGAAGCCTTCCCCAACCCCTTTTCATTCCAGTGTTTTCTGTCTGGTAACTATCTCCTAGTCATCTTGTATATATTTTTTTCCCAAAGTCTTCCCTTTTAGATTATGGAATCCTTGAGAGCAGGCACTGTCTTTGCCTCTTTTTCTATACCTATAGCTTAGCACATAGTAGGTTTAGTAAGTATTTGCTTATTGGTTGAATTATAGTTTTTATACAGCTGTTGTTAGTTGCTTTTTTATATTTTATTTCATTCCAGTTACAAGTTAAAAGTATTTCAAACATTTATTACTTGTAATGTTTTAATGTTCTCTCCTCATTTTCTGAGATGGAAAGCAATGAGATAATGATCATACCTATGCAGTTTTGTAAAACATTACCAAATTAGCTATACTGTACAAAAAAGATTAGAATAAGAAAGAAAGTGAAAAATAGCATGCTTCAGTGTGTATTCAAACCTTCTAGGTTCTTTCTGTGGAATCATGTAGCATGCCTCATCCTTATTCCTTGGGATTGTCAGACCATTGAGTTACTAAGTCAATCCCAGTTTTTCAGTGTACAACCATCTCTTGAACAATTCTGTTCTCTTTGCTTTGCAACCATTCATGTTTTCCTCAAATTCTCCTGCCCGTCATTTTTTAGACACAACATTATCCCAACACAACCCTTACACCATGGCTTGTTTAGCCATTCCCAAGTTGATGGGTATCCTTTGGTCACCCCACTTTTAGTCACCACAAAAAAAGCTGATGGAAATATTTTAGTACAGAGAGGCCCTTCCTCCCCCTTAACTTCCTAGATCCTCCCTCCGCCTTTTCTTCAGAGGCCTGAGATATAGACCCAGCAGTGGCATTGGCCCATCAAAGGGATCTTTTGGGGGTACTTCCAAATTGCTCCCCAGAATGATTGGATGAGTTCACAGTTCAGTAGGTGCAGACAGGAAAGCTGAAGAAGAGAGAATTTAAGGGCCTTGTCCAAGGTCTCAGCTGGTAAGGGTCAAACTAGACTTGAATTCAGATAGCAACACCGGGGCCATGAAGGGAGACTACGTTTCCCAGAAGGCCACGGGGCTGAGCTTCGGACCGTTCACCAATAGAAAGTTAATTAAGGCGTAAGGCGCAAGAGCGGCCGGAAGTAGCCCCCCAACCGGAAGTTGTGGGACATCCCAGGCCCAGCAGGGCCGGGCTGGGGCGGGGAAGCCGGGAGGCGCCCGGCCTCGGCTCCGCTGTGCCTCGTTACCCAGCGCCGCCGGGCCGCGGCCTCGACCCTCGGCATGGCGGCGCAGCCCGGGGAGCGCGCGGGGCCCTGGAGGGCCGCGGAGGGCTCGGCCCCGGATCCGGATCCGGGAGGCGCGGTGGCGGCGGGGAGCCCCCGGGAGAAGGCCTGCCAGGTGAGGCGGGGCGCGGGGCTGCCCCCAGGGCCCCAGGCCGCGCCGCGTCACCCCGCCGGTGCTGACTTTGTCCTCCAGACCCCTACTCCGCATTCATTCCTCCATCCTCTCCTTCCATCATAGTCTCAGACCTTAACTTCCTTTATCCCTCTAGTCGGACCTTTTCATTCATTCATTCATTCATTCATTCATTCCTCCATCCTCTCCTTCCATCATTAGCTGAGACCTTCATTTCTTTATCCCTCTAGACTTACCCTTTCATTCATTCATCATTCATTCCTACATTCTCTCCTTCAATCATGGTCTCAAACTTCCCTTCCTTTATTCTTCTAGACTTTTACTCTTTCATTCATTCATCATTCATTCCTCTGTTCTCTCCTTCCATCACAATCTGAGACCTTCCTTCTTTTATATTTTTATTTGCTCATTCATTCATCATTCATTCCTCTGTTTTCTCCTTTCATCATAATCTGAGACCTTCCTTCCTTTATATTTTTACTCGCTCATTCATTCATCATTCATTCCTCTGTTTTCTCCTTCCATCATAATCTGAGACCTTCCTTCCTTCCTTTATATTTTCACTCATTCATTCATTCATTCATCATTCATTCCTCTGTTTTCTCCTTCCACCATAATCTGAGACCTTCCTTCCTTTATATTTTTACTCGCTCATTCATTCATCATTCATTCCTCTGTTTTCTCCTTCCATCATAATCTGAGACCTTCCTTCCTTCTTTTATATTTTCACTCATTCATTCATTCATCATTCATTCCTCTGTTTTCTCCTTCCACCATAATCTGAGACCTTCCTTCCTTTATATTTTTACTCGCTCATTCATTCATCATTCATTCCTCTGTTTTCTCCTTCCATCATAATCTGAGACCTTCCTTCCTTCTTTTATATTTTCACTCATTCATTCATTCATCATTCTCCTTCCACCATAATCTGAGACCTTCCTTCCTTTATAGTTTTACTCGCTCATTCATTCATCATTCATTCCTCTGTTCTCTCCTTCCATCACAATCTGAGACCTTCCTTCCTTCTTTTATATTTTTATTTGCTCATTCATTCATCATTCATTCCTGTTTTCTCCTTCCATCATAATCTGAGACCTTCCTTCCTTTATATTTTTACTCGCTCACTCATCCATCATTCATTCCTCTGTTCTCTCCTTCCATCATAATCTGAGACCTTCCTTCCTTCCTTTATATTTTCACTCATTCATTCATTCATCATTCATTCCTCTGTTCTCTCCTTCCATCATAATCTGAGACCTTCCTTCCTTTATATTTTTACTCATTCATTCATTCCACCATTGACTTCTTCAATCATTATCTCAGATTTTAATTTCTTCCTTCATCTCTCTGACATTCCTTCCTTCATTCTTCCATTGGCTTCTTCAGTCCCAGTCCCAGACATTCACAGATTCATTCCTCCCTTTGGCATTTATTTCTTCATTCATTCCTGTAAACTCTCATAGGTTTCTAACTTTCCTATGAACTGTGCAATGAAACTGGAGTTCTGCAAGATACCCGGTGATATTAGTGAAGTTGTTCATTGCAAAACTGTTTAGATGTGGAGGAGACAGAGCCAAAATTGATTTTAATATGGTAATATGGCTTTAAAATATCCGAATCAGTGGTAGAAGCTTCCAAGAAATTTTTGCCTGGGCTAGAATCATGAAACAAATCTTTGTGAAAGGGAATTTTAGCGCTCTTCCTTGAGGAGTAGCATGGAAAAAATGATTTTAAGGCAGACACAAGTGCACGATCAAGCTCTTGGGTTGAAGTGAAGTGGTCTATTGGAAAGGATGCTGAGTTTGAAGACCTACATTTGAATTTCGGTTCTTTTGCTTAATATTTGTGTCATCTCTCATCATTCATTTAAGTTCTTCATCTGGCCTGTGTATTTAGAAGAGAGGAATTCTGGTTAGAGTTAAGAGGGAGGTGGGGGGACAGAGGGGAGTTCCTCAGTTCTTTCTCATCCCTAAATCTCTTTCATCATAGGATACTATAAGATACAATGCGGGGGGTGGCTAGGTGGCATAGTGGATGAAGCACTGGCCCTGGAGTCAGGAGTACCTGAGTTCAAATCCAACCTCAGACACTTAATAATTACCCAGCCATGTGGCCTTGGGCAAGCCACCTAACCCCATTTGCCTTGCAAAAAAAACTTAAAAAAAAAGATACAATGGGGAACCTGCATGCAGGCTTGCCTGACTGTTAGCAGGCAGACTATATTAGGGAGTAGTGGGAAAGGAATTGGGGTTGGTCATGAAACTATTCTTTTCTAATCAGAAAGTGAAGAAGTCTTTTCACCTGGAAATGGGGAACAGAAGTTATTTTTTCCAGAAGAAAATAAGAGAGTTTCCTTCTCCTCCAGTGGTGTGATGAACTGAAGACCAGCTTATTTGTGGTATACCTTTAAAAGATAAATGCTTCTTTCTCTTCAAAATTGGTTGGAATACTCTTTGAAAGACTAGGCATAGGGACCCAAATAGAACAGGAGAATTGTGGAGATTAAATAGCTGCTGTTGGGACTGTGCAGGAAAAAAGTCGTTTCTGTATTTTTTCGGTAAATAAACATAGTCCATTGGACGAGCATGAATTTACAGTTGGTTTTGTTTAGTTCTGTGTTTTCCTCTTCTCATATTCTGTTAAGGAAGAGTTGTGACTCAAAGGAGCTGTGAGGGTGATCCAAGATTGTAGAAAGTAAAGAGGGCAGGGGGTGATAGGACAGCACTAAAGATTGCCTAGTGTCCCTGCTGAAGAGGAGTCCAATGTAGCTAGAATGACTTTGTGTGAGGATCTGAGGGATTGGCATTGTCAGTGAGAATGCAGGACGGATTCCATAGAAGGTTGAGAGATGGCCAACACATTTGAAAACTTAGAGGTCGAGAAGCAGTGTCTTCAATGGCAGATGGTGGGATGAAGTGAGGAAAGCCAGGAAGTTAAACAAGGAGGGGGCATGCATACAGGTATGATGACAAGGGTCATCCAAGTGCCAAGGTCTTTTTGGAAGGCAGAGATGGCTCTGGGGAGGGGGTGAGATGATGGTTTGTCTTTATCAGTTTTTCTTGTTCTATTTGGCACATATTTTTATCCCCAGAAAGGAAGTCAGATCCTAGAGTGCAGGAGTGGTTTCAATTTTCCCCTGGTTTTTTTCCTGTTGTTACATGATGCCTTGACATAGTAGGTGCTTGATAAATGTATAAATTTACTTGTGGTTGAATGTAGACAGTCTGCACTTAGAGAATGTCGAAAAGAATTAGAGCGAGTTTGGAGGATCTGTGGTTCAGAAGTGATATTGAATAGCAAGGAGAAGGTGAGTGACTTCCTCATCCAGGGACACCTGGGGGCTATGCATGGCCCAGGCACTTTTTAGTTACAACAGAAAATGAAAAAAGAGAGATATAGAATTAAAATCCTCTGGTTGACAGGATACTTTGAAGCAGTGACATGCATGATATGGTAGGGTAGAGGAAAGTCTTAAACTGGGAACCTTGATCTGAAGTTAGTTTTGTGACCTTGAGTAGGTCACCTCCCTGCCTGAGACAGTTTCCTCATCTATAAAATGAGAATTGATAATCCTTGTACCACCCTTGTAGAAAGTGTTCAAATAGAACTAGCATCTCTGACTTGTCTCACCATCCACCCTGGCAGCTCTCACCTAAGACTCCAAGATATGATAGCCATACCATCTCAGCAAATGGGCTAAACTAGGTTGAAGGTAGTAAGTAGACCTCAGATTCTTCAATGAATTAGGGTGGTTTTTACCCCAAACATCATAATGGGTAGATGAAGACACTTTGTTCCTACAGCCATAAAGGCAGATGGAGCACTTAGAGTTTGGTCAGACTTCGAATACACCAAGGTCATCCACTGCATCCCCAGACCATTGCTGGTCATTTTGAATTTCATCTTGCACTGGACTTTGATGACTATGGAAGAGACAGTGAGGCTAATGATTTGCAACTTTGCCTCACTGAAATACAATTCACACTGTAGTTGAGACATCTCTTCAGGGTGTCATTTGTCCTCTTAAAAAAAGAGGGATGAACAATAACAACCATGGAAACCAAGAGATACACTGATTAAAGATTGGTAAACATTCAGATTTCAAACCATGACTAATAAATTCAAATTATCTTTCAGAGCAGCTTTTTTTTTTTTGCAAGGCAAATGGGGTTAAGTGGCTTGCCCAAGGCCACACAGCTAGGTAATTATTACATGTCTGAGGCCAGATTTGAACTCAAGTACTCCTGACTCCAGGGCCATGCTCTATCCACTGCACCACCTAGCCGCCCCCGTAAGCAACTTTTAACTTTTTAAACATCACATACCTTCATTTCCTGAAGCTTTTGCCTAAGTTAGCAGAGACATCATCTGTGGACCCAAGTTTCTGTTCTTGTTGAAGACTTTGTAATCTGGAGCAGTGCTTTCTAGCCTCCTCCTTGATTCCTTGCTTCCATCTTCCTCCAAATCCTTCCTGTGTGTTCTCTTACTTGGTAGCTATGGATCCAAACCATTGGAATTGCTTACTTACAATAACAAAAGCATCCAGATGGCTCCTAGTTTGGGGGAAGTCATCACTTTTTCTTTCATTATGTTTGATTGCTCTTTTCTTCTTAAAAAAAATCACTAGTAGAACCCACTCACCTCTTCTGCAATAAAATCCTCCCTTATAACAAATAGATTCAGGCAAACAAAATATTGTTTGGCTCCTTTTTGCCATGAGTTTTTTTGCTTATCAGTCTGGGTGAGATGGCTAGTTTGGGGAGATGTTTTAGGCATTCCTCCCACCCATCCACCTCATTGGTAGAATGTAATTTCTCTGAGGGCATCACCGGTTTTGATTTTGTCTTTGCTTATATAAATTAGGCCCTTAAAATGTTGCCTGACTTGAGGTCCAAGGACCTCATTGATTTTAAACTGGAAGGGATCTCAGAGTTAATTTCATCCAATTCTTTCATTTTACAGGTACAGAAACTTAGAAAGGAGTTAAGTGAGCTGGCCAAAATCTCACCGTCCTAAAATGCCAGAGACCAAATTAGGCCCCATTTCCTTTGACTTCAAATGCAGCACACCACCATCCTGCCTTTCAGAGTGAGATTACGTGTTAGGATCTGATTAAAACCAAGGTTATTTGGTGTCCAATAGGAGTCATCGATTAGAAGTAGTAAGTGATTGCAATTTATAGGATATGACCACTATATCTCAGATATAGACATTGAGAGTAAATGAGCGAATGGCGCCATCTCTTTTTACTTTGGGATGTTTGCACCCCAGGGCAAAACTGTTTCAGAGTCTTCTTCAAAGGGAGGCACATCCCAGAGTCTGAGGGCCTGGATGCTTTGTTTTGGAATGTTCCAAGTCCTGAAGACTGAAAATATTCCCTAAACCAGCTGCAAATGCCATATTGTGATGGGGGCAGGGGGATGAGACATTGTAAGCATGAATATGTTTGGTATTTCAGCCATCAATAACCTTCGAGGATATCGTTGTGGACTTTACCTGGGAGGAGTGGGAGCACCTGGATCTGACTCAGAGGAACTTGTACAAGGATGTCATGCTGGAGAATTATAAGAACCTTATCTCCTTGGGTAAGGATATTTCTTTCTGTGTCCATTAGGAGGTTTTTGAAGACACCTTATTTAAAATGAAGTAACTTAACTAAGTTTAAGGTTAATTGTTATGGGCTGTTCAAGACTATAGAGACATGAAAGGACTTGTAGAGAGAAGATCCATAGCATCATTGTCTTACTTCTGAGTTTACTTCCTTTCTTATTCTTTGTACCCTTAAGTTGGTTATCCCTACTGTCCCCTCCCAAGAACAAAATATACCAGCAATCAGGAAACGGTTCAAATATACTTTTTTCCTAAGCTAAAATATCTCCTTGATTTTGTTCCATACTTCCTGTAATCCCAATATGGAGGGCTCTTCAGAATTGCTTTTTTTTTTAACCACTCCGGGGGTCTCCGAATTAAAGAGATTGGGGTTGAATTCTGATAAGATTCTAGAAATCTAGAAATTCCCCATTTCTTTTTCCATGGGCAGGGTTTCAAATTTGTAAGCCAGTGATGATCTCTCATCTAGAAAAAGCAGATGGATCATGGATGCCGAGGAAAGACATTCCAAGAAGCACCTCTCCAGGTAAGTCCATGAACTTCCTGGAGACAGGAATTACTGCCGTCATAGCAGAGCAATTGGGAGGCATAAGGTCCTTCTTAACTGTTTATCTTCCTTTTCAAGAATCTCTTTCCATTAAATGTTAGAACTGGAAGGAACATTTGCAAGGAGCTTTAACTGTCACTTGAACTCAGCTTACCTGACCCTTAAGTCCAGTGAATGAGTGTTATTTTTTTCTCCCAAAATATACTTCATCATAAGCAAAGAAAGTTACTGAATAACCAAGGGGGAGCACTGAAGATAATTTTTGATTTAGGTATGTAGAATTAGTTTTTTCTTCCTTAATTTTACTTATTTTATTTTTAATTTATGAAATAAAGCAAGTGACAGTAAAGAGCTACATCCTACATCTTTGTTTATTCATCTTTCTTGCACCTGTGAATACCAGACCGCTATATCCTGATATCTTCTATATCAGAAGAACTCTAGGCCCACATTATCAAGTGCCTCTTGGATGTTTCACCCTTGGTAGCTCATAGACATAGCATGTCTAAAATAAAACCCAGTATCTTCCCTCCAAACCTCCTATTTGTCTTAAGGACACTCGCACCCTCTAATCATCCAGGGTCACAACCTCAGGTTCCTTCTCACTCCCACATATCTAGTTAGTTTTAAACTCTTTGTTTCTACTTCTCCATCTACCCTTTCTTCATTCACACAAGTACTCTCTAGGTTAGGCCTTTATTCCCCTTCATTTGGACCATTGCATAATCTCCTAATTATTCTTCCTCCCTTGGGTGTCTCTCTCTTCATTTAGCTGAGAAATGATTTTCCTTAAAAGCAGGTCATACTTTATCATTCTCTTACTCAATATGCTGCATTGGCTCCTGGTTACCTTTAGAAGCAAACAGAAATGGTTTTGACATTCAAGACCCTTTAGAACCTGGACTTCTTCCACCCCTCCCTGTCACATCTTAGTCATCATTCCCAGAATGTAGCTTGTGGTCCAGACAGACTGCATTCCTGCTGTTATTCCTCATCTGTGATGCTCCATCTCCTGTCTCCCTACCCATAAACTAGTTCTTCCCAATTCCTAGGGTTCTGGTCCAGGTGGTCTGAGCTCTTTGCATTTAATAAAAGATTTCCTGAGCCACCTAGGTTCAGGGGGCAAGCTGCTCTGATGGAGGGCACCAGGAACCGAGTCAGTGGCTTCATCCCTAGTCCTCTGTCTTGAGGATAGGATCACTGTCTTTTCAGGAAGAGCTAGCCTCGCCAGTTTGCAGCAACTCTCCAGTCTCTGCAGACATTGCTTGTATTTCCTTCTTTGTACTTGTGTGCGTGTTTTATTTTTATTTATTTGATTATTGCTAGGCAGTGGAATTAAATGACTTGCCCAAGGTCACACAGCTAGTATCTGTCAAGTATCTGAGGTCACATTTGAACTCAGGTCCTCCTGACTATCCACTCACCACCCAACTGTCCTGTGTATGTACATCCTAATCATCTCTTCCCACAAAATATAGCCAAGGAATAGTATATAGCAAGTGCTAAATAGATACCTCCTATGGTTAACCTAGAACTCAAAATCAGTCTGATATCTAAGACTGATGACTCTTCAGACATTTTTAGCCCCCTTAAAGAGAAGCAAATGGATTCCTCTTAAAGTTAAACTTTCCCCATGCTTTTAACCATTCATTCAGTCCCTGAACATGTTTTTTTTTGTTGTTGTTTTTGCAAGGCAGGGGGGGGTTAAGTGACTTGCCCAAGGTCACACAGCTAGGTAATCATTAAGTGTCTGAGGCTGGATTTGAACTCAGGTCCTCCTGACTCCAGGACCAGTGCTCTGTCCACTGTACCACCTAGCTACTCCAGTCCCTGAACATGTATTAAGACCCTGTGCTAAGCACATTCTTCATAAGATGTTTCTAGACTGCTGACTATGGGGTTTCCTCTTCAGCTGCTTCAACTTCATAGAATTGCAGGTTTAGAGCTGGAGGCAACCAAATGACCATCCAGGCCAAGCCTCCTCTTTTACAGAAAGGGACACTGAGGCTTGGGAGCATAGGGACCATCTAGCGCTTCCCCAATGCCACCTTTGTCAGACTTTAAAACTAAGGCATGGGCAATGCACACTCCCAAATAATCAGTTCTTTGATGTGCTCTCTTGGTATGAGAAGGGCTAAGGACTGACTTGTTATTTTAGACTGAGTTGTAGCTAGATTTTTTTTCATGTACCTAAGAATGTGGTTGACCTTGTGGTCAGTTAAAATAGGGATTCTGAATCCCCCCAGACCTGCTTAATCATACATTTAAGCAGTTAATGTTTTAAATTTAAATTCAGGATTTGAATTTCCTCTGTAATTTCCCCCTTTTCCTTTGGCTCACTTGTCCATCCTGTGGTTTCACTCCCAAGCAGGCTCTCACCACAACAAGGTGATCCATCCTTTTTCCTATACCGCTCAACAGAGAAATTCTTCCAAACCTTTTTCCATCCTTCTCCAGCCCTTCCACGTGTCCTCCCCCTCAACTCTCTCAGCTGAAGATTTTGCCTCATACTCCACCAAATAAAATCCAAGTCTTTCCACTTTATACCACTCACATGACTTTCTCTCATCTCCACTCTCACATAGCTTCAGTTTCCCCCAGTTTCCTGGCCAATGTCCAGCTGCTTACGAACAGCCCCTGTCTCCCCTATCTTCAAAAAACCCTCCTTTGATCCTATATCCCCGTTAGTGTGTTCCTGTTTCTTCTCCCCTTTTCATGGCTCAACTCCTTGGGGACTTTCTCCTTGCTCCCTTCTCACTTCAGTCCAAACTCTCTGTAGTTTCCTGACCCCAGCAGTCCCCAGTTACCAGGGATACTCACAGTTGAGAGCCTTTTCTGGATCCCAAGCCTCCCTGATAGCTCCGCAGCCCCTCTCTCCTTTCTGAGTTCTAATGACAGTGCCCTCTCCTAGGTCACCTTCTTCCTGCCTCCTTTCTTTTCTGGGACCACCCTCCTCCACAGCTCTGTGCCAACCCTCTTGAATTTCAGTTATCCCATCTCTGCAGATGATGCTCAGTCTTCCTTATCCTGTCCTAAACTTTCTTCTGAGCTTTGGGCCTTGGGGACCTCTCAAACACAGAATTGTTTAAAACAACATGGCTCATCGCTTCCCCTTCCCCCTAACCCTTCCTTCTTCATAACTTCTTTCCTCCATTCAAGTTATCCAGGCTCAACATCGTGGGGTCACCAACCCCTCACAAATCCACATCTCTTATGTAAGCCCCCGTCTCTCCACTCACTGGCCACTCTGTCCAGTCCCTCCCTACTGGAGGAGCCTCCAGCCATTCCTTCCATCCTCCATCCAGCTGCCAGCAGTCTTCCTTACAAAGCTGACTGACCATGTTACCTCCCTGCTCAGGACATTCCGGGGGCTTCCTAGCCTCCCCTGCATCAAATAAAGCCCTCTGTTTAGCTTTAAAGCCCTCTGTAACCTTGTGCCTTTCTACCTTCCCCATCTTAGTGTGCTTCACTGCTTTCTATGTTCTGTATCATCCAATGCCACTGATCTCCTTGCTCCATTTGCCTTGCTTTTGGTGTTCTTTTTGCTTCAGTTTTTAACTTCCATTCAGCCTCAGTTTATATCAGTCTTCTCTGAGCACCAGCGCTGGAGTCAGGAGGACCTGAGTTCAAATTTGGCCTCAGATACTTAATAATTGCCTTACTGCATGACCTTGGGCAAATCATTTAACCCCCTTGCCTTGCAAAAACCAAAAAAATTTTTTTAATATCAGTCTTCTCATGATGCTTAGAATTCTTCCTTGCCATCATTTTTCATGGAGAAGTTATGTTCATATTAAGTTTTTTTAACCTTTCTCCAACTGATAAGAGCTTATTTTCAGACTTTGGGGGGTTTTGTTATCACAAGAAGTGCTACTATGAACCTTTTGGAATTTGATCATTCCTTTCTGCTTATGACCTTATTGAGGCATTGAAGTCCAGAAGCCAGTTGCAAGGTTGGGATAGTAATAAAGGCTGGCATAGCACCTCAATAGAGTGGAAACTCAAAAAGAACTCACCAATGGGAAAAAGAGCCATGCCTTACAGGGTCATGTTCCAGGGTGAGGAGACTTCAGGTTCTGAAGGAAATTCCAGTATGAGGTAGCTTGGTTTGGAATGTTTTAACTATCCAACTGGATTTTGTGTTCTCATTAAAATTGATAAGGTTATACTCTCTGATCCAAGGTGTTGATAAAAATATGAAATGGAGCAGGACCAACTATAAAGACCTCCTCTAGGTTGTCATCAGTCTAGTAGCCATAAACTTGTTTTATTAAGCTTAATAAAACATCCCCAAATCTCCTAGCTGTTCTGTCATTTATCTTATCTACAAAAATATCTTGATTTTGATTTTGCATACCTTTCTGATATTTAAATTCCTAATACCTACAGTATCTTCTCATCCTTTTGGAGCTTTCTGCAGGCTTTAATACCAGCATTCACCATCTTCTCTAGATTTTTGTGACCCCAGGTCTACCCTACCTCTCAACACAGCATACCTACTAATTGATGTCTCCCAAGGTTTTGCTTTTGACCCTCTTTTTTTTTTTTTCTTAAAAACTTTAGCCTTGATTGTGAGGCTTGGAAGACACTGACACAGGATCATCCTCTTCAGAGAAAGTGCTGTACTCTATGAGCAAGGCAAACTCAGAGTAGCTCAAAGGAAATGTGAGGTACTTAAGTTTTAGAGTAAACACCATAGGTATTCACATGGACTGTCTGTGCCCAACCTGTAGTAGAGCATTATGAGCTCACGTTGGTCCAATCAGCCACAGTTGTATGCACTGGAATCTGTCTCAAACATAGTGATGTCATTTTGTAATGAAAGTCAAGAACCAGCCATACTCATATCCTCCAAGTACAGTCTCTTCATCTATTTTCAACTCTTTAACTATTCTAAGAGAAATACAATTCTCAAGAGTGACAAGTGTTATCTTCCCTTGTAGGGTTGTCTACAATTTAATGTTCTTGACTAACAGTTGTGTTTTTTCCCCTTTCTGTTTACTTTTTTATGCATCTCTTGAGACTGGTATTCAAACATAAAATTCTCTGTATGGTTCTAGTCTTTTTATCAGGGAATTTTGTTATTTCATTGAATATCCATTTTTCCTCTGACAGAATATGCAGGGTAGTAAATTCTTGGTTATAACGCAAGATCCTTTGCTCTCCAAAATATCATATTCCAGGCCCTCTGATCCTTTAATGTTGAAACTGATGAGTCCTGTGTAATTCTGATTGCGATTTCTTTGTATTTAAATTGTTTCTTTTTGGCTGTTTGCAGTATTTTCTCCTTTATCTGAGAATTCTGGAATTTGGCTATGAGAGTCCTTGGAGTTTTTTATCCTGGGATCTCTTTCTGGAGGAGCTCTGTGTATTCTTTCAGGGGCTATTTTGTCTTCTTGATCTGGTATATTTTCCAGCATCTTTTTTTTTTGATCTAGGCTTTCTGGTAAACCAGTAATTCATAAATTATCTCTTCTGGATCCATTTTCCAGGTCTTTTGTTTTTCCTAAAAGGTATTTTATGTTTTCTTCAATTTTTTCTGCCTTTGACTTTGTTTGATGGAATCTTGGTATCTCAAAGATTCATTAGTTTCTGTTTGTCCAGTTCTAATTTTTAAGGTTTTATTTTTCATCAGTTAATTTTTGTGTTTCCTTTTCCAGTTGGTTAATTTTAATTTTTTGGCTGAGTTGCATTCCCTTTCCAGTTGGCTGTTAACTATTAACAATATTGTTTTGTTCTTTCCAGGTTGATTAGTATTCTCCTTAATGGCCTAGGGGAAATTGTCAAATTACTGTATTTTCCTTTCTCTCAACATAAAGAATTGAGAATATTGACCTTGTTACCTTTCTTTCAGGTCCCCTTTGTCAAGTGAGTACTTGTGAAACCAGGAATTCTACTCTGAAGCAGGGTGATGGTATGGGAGAATCATCTAAGAAAAATCTCATAGTGAAGAATAATTTAAAGCAGATCAATCAATCAACCAATCAGATGGGACACCTTATTATGCATCAGAAAATTCTTACTGCAGAGAAAATCTTTAAATGCAATGAATGTGGAAGAACCTTTAACTGCAACTCAGGTCTTCTTATTCACCAAAAAATTCACACTGGAGAAAAACCTTATACATGTCATGAATGTGGGAAAACCTTTAGACACAGGAGGACACTTACTGATCATAACAGAATTCACACTGGAGAAAAACCCTACAAATGTAATGAGTGTGGGAAAACCTTCAGCTTTAACTCGGGCCTTTCTGTCCATCGAAGTATTCATAGTGGAGAGAAATCCTACAAATGTGATGAATGTGGGAAAGCTTTCAGAGAGAGGGGAAGCCTTAATAGACATCGGAAAATTCATACTGGAGAGAAAGCCTATCAGTGTAATGTCTGTGGGAAAGCCTTTAGACAGAAGGGGCATCTTACTATCCATCAGGAAATTCATAAAGCAGAGAAATCCTATAAATGTAATGAATGTGGGAAAGCATTCAGGCAGAGGAATAGCCTTAACATCCATCAGAAAAATCATCGTGGAGAGAAGGCCTATAAATGTAATGAATGTGGGAAAACATTCAGCTGGAAGGGAAGCTGCTATATGCATCAGAAAATTCATACTGGTGAGAAATCCTTCAAATGTAATGAATGTGGGAAAGCCTTCAGCCAGAAGGGAACCCTTAATATACATCAGAAAATTCATACTGGAGAGAAATCCTATAAGTGGAATGAGTGGAGAAAACCTCCAAGCAGAGGGAACACTTTAATGCACATCAGAAAATTCATACTGGAGAAAACTATATAAATGGCATGAACGTGGAAAAACCTTGAGAAAGTGAGTATACTTCTGAACATGAGAAAATAAAAACTGGAGAGAAATTCTCATAATGAAACAAGCATCAGCCATAAGACTCTTTTATTTATCTGTAGAAGAATAGTTTAGATGGAATGAATATGGGAACATTTTCATCCAGACAGAATAAATTACTGAACACTAAATTGTTTCGAGTTAAAACATTGAGGCTCTTACACATGATGGTGCTGTTGAGTGGAAAAGCACAGGCGTTCAATGATCCTGTCCTTCTGGAAAACTCTGTCCCTGGGAAGCACAAGATCACCATGGATGCTTTGCCTGCCTTCCCAAACAGTGGTGTGATTGAGCTTGCATTCCTCTCAGATCCCCAGATCTACTGTCAATTGTGCCTCCCTCATCCTAGCATTATCTGTGGAAGGGGTTTTCTTAATGATGAGTTCTGTAGCCTAACTAGCTTTGTGTCCCGGCTGGCCTTGATAAGGATAGAGGCTATGCTTTTATCTTAGTCACTGGTTAAAAACAATATTAAGCTCGTTATGGCCAGGGACCCTGGATTGAGAGCCAAGTGGGATCTTACAGGGTCCCTAGCCCAACACTAAAATATAATGAGGTGCTGAGGCCCAGAGGTATTGAGGTAGCAGAGCCGTGATCTGAATGACAGGCTTCTGACGTCAAAGAAGTATACCCCCTGTATGTCCTATCAGCCTGGGTGATCATGAAATAGTTGTTGAACAACTGAGTAGTAAATCATACACTCTCTGATCTCTGGGGTAGTCCACTGGGGGCCTCCTGCCAAGCTGGCGTAAACAACTGCAAAATAATAATGCTAATAAAATAACTAGAATTTGCGTTGTGTTTTCAAGTTGACAAAGCACTTTACAAATCTTGTTGAGCCTCACGACTACCCTGGGAGGTAGGCACGGTTGTCCCCATTTACAGATTAGGAAACAGGTTGGCAAGGGTTGAGAGACGTGCCTATAATCACACACTGAATGTCCAAGACTGAATTTGAACTCAAATTTTTCTGATTCCAGGTCTGGTGCTTGATCTGCTGCTTTACCTTACTGCCTTTTGAGACTGGTTATCCAAAACAGTTTCAAATGTATCAAATTGTATTGTAATTTAGTCCAAATCTTTCCATCATTTCCATAAAAATGTCATGAAAAATTTATTAAAAGCTTTACTATCATCTGGGTTAATGGTGTCTGTGGTGTTATTATTTATCAATTAAATAATTTTTAAATGAATATATGGCCAGGCTGCCACAACTTGTTTTAGTCTTGCTCACTTTTGTTGATTAGCCCTTTCTTTTTAGTTGTTCACGATCTTACTAATGTTATCATCTATAATTTTAAAGGATAATATTTGCCTTTCTCTCTAGTTCTCCTATTTAATCTTTCAAATATCACTTTTCAGGTTTTCTTTAAATGTTTTATAAGCATTATCTGTCCCTCCTATAGTCCTCCCATTTGAACAACAACAACAAAAAAGAAAACTCATCCAAAAAAACAAATTTCCCTATCTCCTTGACCAAAAATGTATATTTTATACTGCATTTTAAGTCTGTTGCCTCTCTGGCAGGAAATCAAGAATGATTTCTATTCAGTCCCCTGGAATCCTGAATTATTTTATTATTTTATTACATTGTTTCTATTATATAAAATTCTAAAGGCTTTCAAAATTATTTTTCTCCGAAATATTGTCAAGCTGTGTAAGTTCTAGTTCTCTCTTTGCTGGGTATTTTTCCCATTTTCTCTAAAACTGTCCACTTTGTCGTTTCTTAAAACACAACAACAGTGATTGCCAGTCATTATGTCATTATGTAGCACTTTTTGGTTTACAGATAGCTTTACATGCACACACAGCAACCCTGTGGGGTAGGGTGCTACTCTTATTCCGATTTTACAGATAAAGAAACTGAGGTGTTGAGAGAGTGACTTGTCCTGGTTCACATACCTAGTATCTGAGAATTCAGTTCTCACTGACTCCAAGTCTAGCCCTCTATCCACTGTGTCACTTAGAAGCCAAGAAGATCAGTTAAATTAGTATACTAATTTACTAGTTTTTAGTAAAAGCAGTCAGGTCTTCCTGACTCCAGGGCTGGTGCTCCAACCATTGTGCCACCCAGCAGCATTTTGTTTAGCCATTCTGGACACCTCTTTGGTTTCCCATTTTTAACATTGTAAATATTATAGGTCCTTTTCCTTTTATTTCTTTGGGGCTAGTGATCCAATTGTAGTATATTTCTGGGTCAAATAGTATGGTCACTTTAAGGAATTTGGGCATAGTTCCAAATTGTTTTCCAGAATTAACATGCCTAGTCTGTCATTTTTCATCTTTCATTCTTTTTGTCAATCTGATGGATGTGAGATGGAACTTCAGAGCTACTTTGATTTATATTACTCTATTGGTAATTTGGAGTGTTGTTATAAGGTGATGGTTATTAACCCACTGCTGGATGGTGCAGTGTGTAGAATGCTGACCCTGAAGTCAGAAAGATCTGAGTTCAAATTTGACCTCAGACACTAGCTGTGTGACCTTGGACAAGTCACTTAACCCCCCATTGCCTCATATCCATGGCCATCTCCAGTCATCCTGATCCATATCTGGCCAGTGGACTCAGATGATTCCGGAAAAAAAAGTGAGGCTGGTAGTCACCAGCACAGCCCCCCTCCCTCAAATCCAGTTCATGTTCTTGCCATGGCATCACCTCCTTGGTACCATGGTCTTCAAGATCAAAGGACAAACGACATCAACATTATATGGATGTTGATGCTGGGGTTTTTTCCCTTTGAAACTTTAACTATTTGTATTGACCATTCCTCTATGGGGAAAATTCCTTTTGTTTCAATATCTGAGGATGTGGTCATAGGATGAAGATGTGATCATTGGATGAAGATGTGATCATCGGAATAAAAGGTGATTTTTACTTTCTCTTTATGAACCTTAACATTTTTTCTTCCCAATTTAGCAAATACCAAATAAAATGTGCATTTTATGTACATAGAATAAAAAAGAATTGTACATGAAATTGGACCTATTATATTCAGCTTTTCTTTTAAAACATAGTAATCGCTATATATAACTTTCGAAATTTCTTTTCAGAGGTTATTTTCATTTTGTTCCTCTGCAGTAAAAAACATCCTTTTTAAAAATTACTCCTCTCTCTCTCTCTCTCTCTCTCTCTCTCTCTCTCTCTCTCTCTCCCCCCCCCACCTTTGCCCCAGATGGAAAAAAAGAAAAATGTTGTAGCATACATGTAGTGAAGCAAAACAAATTCCCACTTTGACCATATCCAAAAAGACATGCTTTATTCTATATTTTGAAACCATGACCTATCAGGCAGTAGAGATGATGTTTCAGTATCAGTCAACTGCATTTCTTGCTCATTAGTTGATTATTGCATTACTCAAGAACTCTTAAGTTTCTCAAGATTGTTTCAGTATTGCTATAAATTGTCATTCAATTATTGATTGGTATTAGTTCTTATAAATATTTCCAAGTTTCCCTAAAACTGTCTGCTCATTTCTTATAGCACAATTATATTCCAATACAACATTTAATTCAGTCATGCTCCAATCAATGGGCAGCTACTTTATTTATAATAAAAAAAACTGCTGCCATATTTTTGTATATTTCTGTCTCTGGTTTTTTCCCTTTTTTTAAATTTTTCTTTTTTAACCTCAGTGTATACATCCTGTAGTAGTATCATTTGGTAGAAACAATGTTTGCATTTTCTTGTGTCATCTGAAAAAAAGTTCAGTTGGTCTGTAAGTTATATCTATGATCACTTCAGACAGCTCCCACTTTTTCCCTTCCTTGGAATTTTATTCTGATGTGTCTTCAGAATTTCATTTTTGCAAGTTTCTCATCATTTTTGGACAAATTTTGATCCTCTTAACTGTCCTTTAAATCTGTTCTCATATAATCTAAACTATATATCAGAAAGTTCCTGCCTCTCCTGTCATAAACTTGCAGAAGGAAGTGGTCATTTGCTGGAACCTCACAGTTCCAACTTTCTTACCTACAACCAGTTCTCAAAATTATTGAAATTTGACCCAAAATAGAATTTCTCTTTGAGTCTCTACCTGTCAAAGGATAAAATCCTTAACTACTTAAATACTTTGTGTGACTAGGTCTAGGACAAAACACAAAACTCAGTCCCTCCTGTCAAGCATCTTACATCTTATCATTAGGTAAATAGGGGTTTCCCTCAAAGTAGCTTGACCGGCAGTCAGTTACAGCTTGTCTGACTATAGCTAATCAGAATAATTGGGATGCTCTACCTTAGGTCAGGTAAAAATAGGTTGTGTGAACATTTGGGGTGGATTTGGTGAATTCTCTAAATTTGCCCTCCTATTTCTTTTGAGTTACTACAATTCTCCGTTGCTAAGAAAACATAGTACCTCTGATAAGGATACAAAATGCCAGTGTCTTCCATGACAATTCCAAAGTTCTTAAGAGAGACCTTGGGAGTGTCCTTGTATTGCTTTTTCTGACCATCATGTGAATGCTTGCCCTGTATGAGTTCTCCATAAAAATAGCTTTTTTGGCAAGAGTACATTTGATATTTGAATAATGTGGCCAACTCATCAAAGTTATGCTCTCCAGTTAGGCTTAGCAGTTCAGCTTGAAAAATGACTTCAACGGCTGGTATCTTATGCAGTCAGATGATCTTCAGGATCTTTCTAAGACAATTCAGACGGAAGCGATTCAGTTTTCTGGCATGGCACCAGTAGACTGTCCAACTTTCACATACAACAATGAGATCAACACCATGGCTCTGTAGGTCTTTGGTTTGCTAGGCAATATATACCTCTTCTCTCACACTTTCCTTTGGAGCTTCCCACTCTGACAATGCGTGTGGCAACCTCATCAATATGTACATCCCCAGAAGGCATACTGCCTAGGTAAGTGAACTCCACAGTATTCAAAACTTCTCCAATTGCCATAATCTATGGGGTTATTCATGTGGATGGTGTGTGGCTGGCTGATGGAGCACTTTTTTGCTGTTAACTATTAGACCAAAACAAGTACAAGTAACAGAATAGATCCACCCTTTGTTGTATCTCAGCTTCAAAGGCTGCATTGAGGCACAATCATTTGCAAACAGAAGATCGTGCACCAACACTCCTTCCACTATGGTCTTGCTTGTAGTCTTTTCATGTTGAAGAATTTGCCATCAGTACAGTAGCTGGCCTTGAGACTATGTTCATCTTCGTTGAAGATGAACATGTCTGAAAACATCATGCTGAAAAGCATGGGAGCAAGGACACAGTCTTGTTTCATTTTACTGGTAACCAGGAAACTGCAAGAGCATTGTCCATTATCCAGAACCTAGGCAAGCATGGCACCATGGTCATACAATGCTGATGAATTTCTCTGGGTAACCAAATTTTGACAATTTTCCATAAGCCTTCATGCCTGACGGTATCAAAGGCCTTGATCAGATCTACAAACATTGTACACAGGCCTTCATTCTGCTCCTGGCATCTCCTGAAGTTGTGAGGCAGCAAAACCCACCATATTGGCTGTTCCTTAACCCTTTCTGAAGTCACACATGTTCTCAGATGACCATCTTCCAGGTAAAGGATATCCTAGTAAGGAGGACTTTAGCAAGAATTTTGCTAACAATGACTAACAGGTTCCCCCTCACTGTGATTGTACAATCTATTCCCATTATTTTTTTTTTGGCATGGCAATGGGGTTAAGTGACTTGTCTAAGGTCACACAGCTAGGCAATTATTGTCTGAGGCCAAATTTGAATTCAGGTACTCCTGACTGCCTGGCTGTTGCTCTATCCACTGTGCCACCTAGCCGCCCCTGTTCCCATTATTTTTATAGAGATGGCCAATGGAAATGTCCTTAAACTCCTGAGGGATAACCTCCTCTTGCCATTATAACCTAGAAAAATTTAGTCAGTTTTTATATAAGCAATGGACCCCCCACCTTGTAGATCTCAGATGGAATAGAATCAGCATCAGATGCTTCACCATATGAAAGGAGCCTAATGGCATTCAAAACCTCTTTGTAAATGGTCAATGGCTTCTGCATTGATTGTTGATGGTCTGTTCAGCATACTATGGAATTGTTCAGCCCAACTCTAGGATTATGCCCCTATATCAGTGTGACTTCATTAGCACTGAGTAATGTGCCATAGGTCTTTTTGGTCCATAAATAACCTTTAGGACCTCATAAAAGTTCTTTGGATTCTTACTGTCCTCATAAAACTGAATTTCATCTTCCTTCTTACCAAGCCAAAAATCCTGAAACTCTCTAAACCTCACTTGTACTTCACTTTTTTTTTTTTGGCAAGGCTACGGGGTTAAGTGGCTTCCCAAGGCCACACAGCTAGGTAATTATTAAGTGTCTGAGGCCAGATTTGAACTCAGGTACTCCTGACTCCAGGGCCAGTTCTCTATCCACTGCACCACCTAGCCATCCCTGTACTTCACTTTTGATGGAATTAAATGCTGCCTTTTTAGAGGTGGATGAACTATCCTGCATTTAGCAGTTTCTGAATTTATTAATGTAAGGACATTTAGCAGCTTCTGAATTTCACCATCATTTTCATCAACCAGTCTTTACGTTTGCAAGTGGTCTGACCCAGATGAGCAAATACAATACAGCACACCAAATCTCTGAAAGCTGCCCACTCCTTTTTTGATCCACTTTTGCCAATTGTGTTGGCTCAACTTTCCCTCCAAGTTAGCAACAATTTCCACTCAGAGAAGTGTTCTATTCTGTTGATATTAATTCTGGTGGTCATTTTGCCTTGGGGCTGCTGCTTCTGTTAAATGCAAATATTTAGTTCAGAGAAGAGTCTGATCAGTCTAGCACACAGGACTTTGCCTTTGTCACTCTTATATCCTGTGTCTCTTCTTCACATGGTCTTTTAAATGACAGTGTTTTGCTGCAAGGATGTATCCAGGAACTTTTATTGCTAGTGATGAAAAGATCATGACCTGTTTCCAACTCCATTCTTCCCTAGGACTCCCTGCCATGTCTGGTAACCTGAACTTACTCTAGCATTAAAGTCACCAGAATTGTCCTCTTTTGGTGCATTGCTCTCCATTGGTCTCCAGGTCTTCATAACCTCATCAGTTGTCATGGTGGGAGTATTGATGATGGCTTGACATTTTCCTGTGAGTGACAGTCTCATTGTCATGAACCTGTAGTTCATTCCTTTTGGTAAGCATAAAAGTTTGCTGGCTGCATTGGTTTTGATTGTAAAACCTATACCAGTTTCATGGTATTCCGCTCCACTGTGGCCACTACAGAAAAACATGGATCCAGTTCCAATTTCAGTCAGCTGACCTCCATTTGCTAGTCTTATTTCACTCAAGGCTGCTACTTGAACATGGTACCTGTTGAGTTCTTGCAACAAGAGGTGTTTGGCTTAAAGGTCTATTGCATCTTGTATTGTCTCTGAGTGTTTGCACGTTTCACTGATGGCGAATGGACTCATAATTTTTTGTTTCAACTGCAGTGGGCAAATTCCCACTTGCTGCAGTAATCAGGCCAGGACTAGGTAAACAGACCATTTTTAGAGCACCTTTTCTAGCCCCTTCCTCACACCAGGAAGTGAGTAGTGTGATTCTTTAAAAGTTGCTAAGATAACCAAGAAGCTGCTGAATTCCATGTTGGCTTCCACTGAGAAGCAACCCTATGGCCTGGGCTGCCTGTGTTAGGATACAGCTCCAGTGTATCCTCACCTGCTGCCCCTTAACTTGCCTGTTGGCAAAGAACTTTGAGATAGGTAAAAATGATAAAATGGTATGAGTGATGTCTTTAGATTCATGCATAAATTGGATTTATGAGGCAAAGTTGTACGAAGTCATCAGCCTCATTGTCTCTTCCAGAGTCATCATGCTGCAGTGGTAAGAGAGAGTCAAGACAACTGGTGATGGCTTGAGGATGACCTTGGTGTCTTTGATGCCTGACCAAGCTCTAAGCACTCCTCAGAGCTTGCTTTCAGCTGTCTCCATGACCACTGCAATAAATATTCTCATTTGTCTTTTCCACTAGTTGCAAGTCTTCACATGCTTGGGGTAAATACCCCCAAACTCACTGCTGGATTTCTGTCAAAATGGTTTACCAGGGTGTGACTTGTATATGCTACTTGGAACTTCTTGGGTAGCTCAGGTGGACAACAAATGTGGAAAGCAGCCCTCACAGAACAAAGTTAATACCAGATTGTCTAGGGAACTTAGTCTATAGATAGCAAAATTATTTTCCTTTTTCTCTATATGCAACTTTAATTAAATATTCTTGACCGTATATAATCAAACTCTTGTTTTTTTATATTTCCCTACATTAATAAATTCCACTGTACATCCATTTTCACCATCCTGGTTTTTTTTTTTTAAACCAAGGGCTACTCATCTGGAACCATTATTGGGTTTCATCCTTCAAGTCTGATAGTTATGAAGCCAAATATGCCTACTTACATTGGGACCTAAAGTTCATCTTATTCATTCCTAAACTCAGTGCATTTGATTATTTGACTCCTTTGGACAAATCCTTAAGGGTTTTCTGTTTTGGCTATATTTCATGGCAAAACAGTTGATCTCTGTCATTACCTGCTCCTCTACATGTGAGTAGAAAATCACCTAGCGCAGATAATGTTTTGCTCCTCCTCTTCAAACAGGTCACTGGCACAAGTTCTAGCTCTTAAAGGTCACAAAATCACAGCCGTCCCCAGCACCTGCCTAAGAGCCAAGAGTAAACAGAAACTGAAGCAAAATTAGGTCAACTTCATGTTGACCCAGGTGAGGAAAGTGGACTTCAGGTCATTGCACAAACTCAGCAACAGCAGGGCCATCCACTCAGCTCATATCTGACCTGGACCCAGTGATTCCATGACTGGAAATAAGCCTCAAGATCAAAATCGGGGGAAAAAAAATCTATGTGTGTGGAGAAGCAATTGTTTTTCTACCTTGTCCCTTGTACCTCTTTCAAAACTGATTTCCAAAGGGGATCAGAGGCACTGCACCTAAGACTAGTCACGTGTAAAGAACAAAGTCATGAGAAAAGACATCAGGGCTTTGCAGGTGTGAATCACTTTATATTCCTATGGGATGTCAGTCTCTTAGTAGATCTGATGTGCATGTTCTCTCTTCCCATTGATGTCTGACCTGTAGAAGCCATCCCTCAGGGAACACAACCTAGAAATGATGAGTTTGAGGGAACATTTCAGAGGGAAGACTTTGTTGTACAGTCATTTTTGCAGTCCTGTCCACTCCTTTGTGACCGTTTCAGGTGCTGGCAGAGAGACTGGAATGGTTTGCCATTTCCTTCTCCAGTTCCTTGAAAGATGAGTTAAGGGATTTGCCCAAAGTCGCATAACTAGGAAGTGTCTCCAGCCAGATTTGAATTCAATGAGATGAGTCTGACTCCAGGCTAGGGAATCTTATCAGTTGAACTACCTACCTACCATATCATTCCTGTGATCATTAGATAACTCTTTCCTAGGGAGGGCTTAAAGAATTTAGGAGGAGTGTCATTGTTGGGAAGCAGCTTGCTTTCTGAGGAGAGCAGTCACATCTATCCTGTTCCTGCAAGAGGATAGTGCCTTAGGAGCAAAGAACAGGCATCCCCTCCCATGGGGCTCTCAGCAAAGCTAGGCAAGTCACAAAGCATTTATTAAGTTCTTGGTATGGGACCTATGCTAATGGCTGGGGATACAAACACAAGAAAAAATAGTCTCTTCCTTCAAGGAGTTTACATGATCCTAGGGGAAGACAACATAAAAATATGGGAGCTGAGAAGGGGAGAGGGAATACTCCTCTAGGAGCATGGTATCTGGAAATCGGGAGCAAAACCTATAGGAGAATGAAGAATGTCCCTCCACAAAATGAAGGTCTAAGAAATGCCTCCCAAAGGGGAAAGAAGCCAGTATGGTGGAAAACTCCCAAGCAAAAAGATCATTGTGGCCCATAGATGTTCCAGGAAACCAGGAAGGGAGATAGCTGAGACCCGGGAACAAAGTGTGGAGAAAAGCCTGGAGAGAAATAAAGGAGGTCAGCAAGAGAGGTCCTGGCTGGAAGACCAGGGGACATGTAGTATACGGTGGTACAGGCTGACGGCCTAGATCCATGTATATAAAAGGATGTGGACATTTTAGCTTCTTTATGACTGGCAACCCAGGTTGGTGATGCATATAGGAGTGTGCAGGATGTGTCTTTATCCACAATGCGGCCCTGGAGCTGATCCTATTTATTGTCCCAGGTTATGTTGGGAGACAATGAACTGCCAATATTCTACATCCCTTACTACATGGATCAGATTGGGCATTTTTTTATTCTTACTTTTAAAAAAATTTCTTTTAACATTTTGAGTTCTAATTCTATGCCTCTTTCCCTTCTTTGTCCCTTCTTTGGGACAGTAAGCAGTCAGAAATAGGCTACACATGTGAGGTTATGTAAAACATTTCCATATTTAGTCATTTTGTGGAAGAAAAATTAAAGAAAAATGAAAAAGTGAAAAATAGTATGCTTCAGTCTGGATTCAGTCAATATCACTTCTTTGAAGGTGGATAATAGAATTCATCATTACTTCTTTCAGATTCTCTTGGACCACTATCACTGAGAAGAGCAAAGGCAACTTAGGCAACCGGTTTTTTTCAAAGCTGAGAAGAACTAAAGTCTTCATTGAACAAATGTAATTTCTACCTAATCTATTCCACTGATTCACCACTGTATTACTTAGCCATATCACATTGGGTTTTGGTTTTGTTTTGTTTTGTTTTTAGTTTTTGCAAGGCAATGGGGTTAAGTGGCTTCCCAAGGCCACACAGGTAGGTCATTATTAAGTGTCTGAGGCTGGATTTGAACTCAGGTCCTCCTGACTCCAGGACCGGTGCTCTATCCACTGTTGCCACCTAGCTGTCCCAAATTGTTTTAATAATTACCACTTTATAATATAGTTTGAGAACTGGTTTGGCTAGGTTGCCTTCCTTCACATCTTTTTCCTTTGATTCCTTTAATATCCTTGACTTTTTGTTCTTCCAAATTAATTTTATTATTTTTTCTAGCTCTATAAAATTATTTTTGATAGTTTGATTAGCTTTGAGCTGAATAAATAGACTAATTTAAGTAGAATTGTTATTTTAATTATATTGGTTCAACCTACCATTGGGCAATTAACACTTTTCCAGTTGTTTAGATCTGACTTTATTTGTGTAAGAAATGTTTTATGGTTGTGTTCATATTCCTGTGTTTGTCTTGGCAGCTAAGACTCCCAAGTATTTTATATTGTCTACAATTAATTTTTTTTGGTCTTTTTTTTAGGTTTTTGCGAGGCAAACGGGGTTAAGTGGCTTGCCCAAGGCCACACAGCTAGGTAATTATTAAGTGTCTGAGACCGGATTTGAACCCAGGTACTCCTGACTCCAGAGCCGGTGCTTTATCCACTGCACCACCTAGCTGCCCCTCTACAATTATTTTAAATGGAATTTCTCTATTTCTTCCTTCTGGAGTGATAAAAATACTGATGATTTATGTGGGTTTATTTTGTATCCTGCAACTTTGCTAAAGTTGTTAATAATTTCAAGTGCTTTTTTAGTTGATTCTCTAGAATTTTCTCAATATAACATTATACCATCTTCAGAGGGATATTTTTGTTTCCTCATTGCCTATTCTAATTTCTTTAATTTTTTCCCTCAAATTGCTATAGCTAAGATTACTAGTATAATATTAAATAGTAGAGGTGACAATGGGCATCTTTACTTCACTCCTGATTATATTGAGAAAACTTCTATCTAATCCCCATTACAGATAATATTTGTTGATGGCTTTAGATAAATATTACTTAGCATTTTAAGGTAAACTCCATTTATTTCTATGCTCTTTAGTGGTTTTTAATGGAAATAGGTACTGTATTTTTAAAGGTTTTTTTTCCTGCATCTATTGAGATATTTATATGATTTCTATTGAATCTATTATAGATATGGGCAGTTATGCTGATAATTTTCCTAATATTGATCCAGCCTTGTATTCCTGTTAAAAATCACCTGGTCATGGTATATGATCCTTGTGATATATTGCTATAATGTCTTTACTAGTATTTTATTTAAAATTTTTGCATCAGTTTCATGAAAGAAATAATTTGCTTTCTGTTTTAGCTCTTATTTAGGTATGAACACTATATTTGTGTCATAAAAGGAATTTGGTAGGACTCCACTCATTTTTCTAAATAGTATTGAGATTGTTTTTTAAATGTTTGGTAGAATTTGCTTGTGAATACATCTGTTTGTGAGAATTTTTTCATAGGAAGTTCATTGATGACTTGTTCAATTTCCTTTTTTCTAATATTGGATTATTTAAGTATTTTATTTCTTTTTCTATTAATCTGTTTAGCTTATATTTTTATAGATATTCATCCATTTTATTTAGATTGTCAAGTTTATTGGCAGATAATTGGATAAAATAACTCCTAGCAATTTTCTTAATTTCCTCCTTATTGGTGGTGAATTCACCTCTTTCATTTTTGGTACTAGTAATTTGGTTTTCTTCTTTCTTTTTTAAATCAAATTAGCCAATGGTTTATCTATTTTATTGGGGGGGTTTCATAAAACCAGTTTCTAGTTACATTTATTGTTCAATGATTTTCTTTCATATTTATTCATCTCTCCTTTGATTTCCACAATTTGATGTTTAAATGGAGACTTTTAATTCTAGTTTTTTTTTAGTTGCATGCTCAGTTCAGTGATATGTTTTTTTCTCCATTTTATTGATCTAAGCAATTAGAGCTCTAAATTTCCCCTAAATACTGCTTTGGCTGTATCCCATAAATTTTGGTATGTTGTCTCCCTGTTGTCATTTTCTTTAATGAAATTGTCAGTTTTTTCTATGATTTATTTCGACTTGTTTGACTTGTTTTTTACTATTATTTAATTCTCAAGTATAATATCTCTTTCCAGTTTATATTTTTTAATGTAATTTTAATTGGATCTTGATCTGAAAAGGATATGTTTACTATGCCTGCTTTTCTATATTTGATTGTTAGGTTTTTATGTCTTAAGATACATGGTGAATTTTTGTGTAGGTGACATGTACTACTGAGAAAAAGTATATTACTCTATATTCTCATTCCGTTTTCTCCAGAGATCTAGCATAGCTAACTTTCCAGAGTTTTACTCACCTTCTTAAATTCATTCTTGTTAATTTTTTGGTTAGGTTCATCTAGTTCTGAAGGTAAGTTGAGATCTCTCACTATTCTACTTTTATTATCTATTTCCCATTCAGTTTCTCCTTCAAAAATTGAGATGCTATATCATTTGGTACATATATGTTTAGTATTGGTATGACTTCATTATTTATGGATGCAGCTTGGTGATGCAGTGGATAGAGCCCTGGCCTTGGAGTCAGGAGGACGGGGAGTTCAAATCCAGCCTCTGACACTAGACTCTTACTAGTTGTGTGACCTTGGGCAAGTCAACTACTCCTGACTGCCTTGCATCTAGGGTCAGCTGCAGTCGTCCTGCATCCATATCTGACCCCTGGATCTGGATGGCTCTGAAGGAGAAAGTGAAGCTGGGGACTGAGCCCAGCACCTCCTCACTCAAATCCAATTCGTGTGCTTGTCATGCCATCACCTCCCAGATGTCATGGGCTTCTTTGAAAATGAAGGACAAAACAATTTAAAAAAAACATTGTCTATGTACCTTTCAGCAAGATATAGTTTCCTTCTTTATCCCTTTTAATGAGATTTATTTTTGCTTTTGATTTGTCTGAGATCAGGATTGATATTCTTGCTTTATTTTTTCTATTTCATTTGAAATATAATAGATTTTTCTCTAGCCTTTTATCTTTACTCTGTGTATATTTCTGTGCTTCAAATGTGTTTCTTGTAAAGGTCCTGCAGGATTCTGGTTTTTAATCCAATCTGCTATCTGGTTTCATTGTATGGGTGAGTTCATCCCTTTCATTTTATAGTTGTAAATGCATTTTTCCTTCCATCCTATTTTCTCTTGTTTAGCCTCATCTCTCTCTTATCCCTTCACTCTTTCCATCCTCACAAGTGTTTTACTTCTGATCACCAACTTCCCCAATATACTCTCTCTTTTATCTGTCCCCACCCTCCCTTCTATTATCATGGTCCTTTTTTTCCTTAAAGATTTCTATATTCAAATGAATGTGTATGTTATTCCCTCTCTGAGCCAATTTTGATGATCATAAGGTTTAAGCTTTGGCTGCCACCCCCAATCCCATTTTTCCCTCCATTATGATGGTTCTTTCATTCCTCTATTATGTGGGATAATTTACCTCCTGCTTCTTCCATTGCAATTTTCTCACCCCTGTATTTTTTTTTTTGGAATATTACCCATCAAAGTCACCTTATATCTACACCTTGCCATATAGAAATATAGTTTATTTAACCTTTTGAATTTTGGAGTTTTTCCTTCTTTCTTTCATTATTATTTTATTTTATTATTGCAATTACATGTTATAAAAGTTTTTCAACATTCTTCCACATGCATATGCATATTTTTAAGTTACATAATTTTCTTCTACCCACCCTTCCCACTCTTTTCTTGGTTTTTTAAAAAACCTTTTTCATGTTTCCCTTGAATCTTGTATTTGGAGGTCAAATTTTTTTTATTCAGCTCTAGTTTTTTTAATTAGAAATGCTTAAAATTTCATTAAATGTTTATTCCCCCCCCCGGAAAAATTATTTTCAGTTTTTCTGACTAAGTGCTTGCTGGTGGTAATTCTAACTCTTTTTCTTTCCAGCATGCCACATTCCAAGCCCCTCTGGTTCTTTAATGTGGAAGCTACCAAATCCAATATAATCTTGAATGTAGATCCACCATATTTGACTTGTTTCTTTTTGGCTGTTGGCAAAACAGCCTTAATTTCTCCTTCATCTGGAAGCTCTGGGATTTGACTATGTAGTTCTTCAGAGTTTTCATTTTGGGATCTCTTTCAAACAAGGAGGGGATCCAGACACTGTGCCAGGGCCCCACCCCTAGTGAGGGGAACCCAAGGCAAGGTGGGGAGCCCTCAATACTTATGCAGTGGCTGTCCAATGAGCTCTAGCCCTGACAATGAGGGGAAACCACAACAGTGGTGCAAGTTTGATTCATGGCAGGACTTCATGACCAGAGTTTGTCCGGTGCTTGTCGAACTCAGAGGTCAAAAGCACATTAAGTGGGTGATTCTGCCAGATCATTCAGAGGGTGGCAGAGGTTTGTTGGGAGACCAAGTTCAGGGCTCAGCTTGCTTGCGGGGCCTTAGTTCTGGAAAAAGAGGGTGTCCCTAATATCTGGACAGACCTGCACTTTAGAAAGTTCACTTGGCAGCTGAGTGCAGGATGGACTGGAATAAGGAGAGCCAGGGCTGAAGACCATTGTGACAAAGTGACAAAGGCCCACACCAGCACGATAGACATATCAGAGTTGCTTTAAAGGCAAGAGTTGCTTTAAAGATAGAATTACAGGGGCGGCTAGGTGGTACAGTGGATAAAGCACCAGCCCTGGAGTCAGGAGTACCTGGGTTCAAATCCTGTCTCAAACATTTATTAATTACCTAGCTGTGTGGCCTTGGGAAGCCACTTAACCCCATTTGCCTTGCAAAAACCTAAAAAAAAAAAACCATAAAATAAAAATAAAAGATAGGATTACAGAACCTGGCAACAAATTGTATATGGGGATGATAGTAAAGAGTCAGGGATATCATTTGGGTGACAAGGGAATGTGGAGCTCTTAACAGTTGGGAATATGGGGGCAATGGAGCCACCTTTTCACAAAGGAAATTTAGGATAGGGGAGCCTTTGAAGGGAAAGATAATTAGTTAAATCTGGACATGTTGCATTTAAGATGTCTACAAGACATTCAGTTAAGAAATACAATAGATACGTGGAGATATGAGACTAGAGGTCTGGAGAGAGATTAGGGCTGGATAAGCAGATCTAGGAACCACCTCATAATGATTGGTAACTGATCCATCAAAGTTGATTCCCAATACTATATTCTATAGTAAGGGGTCTGCAACCTTTCTGTAAAAGACTAGAAATAGTAATTTTTTTTTTTTAGGTTTTTTCCAAGGCAATGGGGTTAAGTGGCTTGCCCCAAGGCCACACAGTTAGGTAATTATTAAGTGTCTGAGGTCGGATTTGAACCCAGGTACTCCTGACTCCAGGGCCGGGACTCTATCCACTGCACCACCTAGCCACCCCAATAGTAAATCTTTTAAGCTTTGCTGGCCATAAGACAAATTCAAGGATATTATATAGGAATTTATATAACAAGAGAAAATATTTGCATAAATTTTATATTGATGAAATTAAAAGTGTAATATTGAATGAGTACTTTTTTGGAAATAGAGATGAAAAGATGAAATAATGAAATTTTTTTAGAAGATAACATTTCATTTAATTAGGGTCCAAAGTTGGTGTTCTATATCCTCAAAATAAATTACAGATGTTCATTTGTTAATATGTCTCTCGAATGAGATTTTATGTACTCATCTTTTTAAAAAATCTTTTTATAGAGAGGTACTGACAAATACTGGTGTTAGTTCATGAGTATTTGATTTTAATTGAACACATTCATCATTTAAAAGGCATTTATAGAATTTTATTAGGTTCTTTTGTTATTTGCCTTTTAACATGATATTACAGATAAATCACTTTCAATTCAAAGTTATATGGAAACTCCTCAATTACACAACTAAATGTATTCTGAAATTCATTTTTTCCCCTTGCACTTGCATAGAGTCTGCAAAACACTGTTGGAACTTTAGTTTGATCTCAGGAAATATATCTGCAAACAATTTGTGTAAGAATCAAGAATTCACTTCTTGTTTGACCTTTTGATAGCCTGAGAATATATATATATAAAGCAGTTTGACATTAGATAGATAGATAGATATAGATAGATAGATAGATAGATAGATAGATAGACAGATAGACAGATAGCAGCTTGACATTATTTATGACCCAAACAACATTAATTTTCAGGGAACTGATTTTGCCATAGTATAATTTTTATATATTATGAGTTTTTCCTAGGAATTTAAGATTGAATTCATTAAGAAAGGCAATTCTTCAGCAAAACTTAATTTCCTTGGGGTGAGGGAGGAATACTGGGGAATATTATGATGATGTAAAAAAAACAAGACACCAATAAAATGTTTTTAAGATAATTTTCAAAGTCACTTAATGATCAATAATAGTTGTTGAAGGCAGTTTGCTGACCGTTGTTCTAAGGAAGAAGAGAATTTAGGAGTGAGCCTTGGGGGACACCCATAATTAGTATGATCTAGATAACAATCCAGTAAAAGAGGATAAAAATTGAGAAAAGGCTTTTAGATTTGATAAATGAAAGGTCACTGGTTATATATTCTCAGTGCCTAGCCTCATGTTTGACCCATATTAGAACTTAATAAAAGGCAGTTAGGAGGTATCAAGGATACAGAGTGCCAAGCCTGGAGTCAGAAGGACTGAGTTCAAATTTGGCCTCTGACACTAGTTAGATGGATTTGAATAAATCACTTAACTCTTTGCCTCTTCTTCATCTCTAAAATGAGCTGGAGAAGGAAATGGCAAACCAGTCCGGTGTCTTTATTAAATACTTCCTGGGTACACTGGGCTAAAAATATGAGGAATACAAAAAAACACCCATCAAAAGACAGTCTCCTCACACTCTAATGCATGAAACAATAGGTTAATCATTATATACAAAAGAATATAGAGACAGGAGCAAGAAGGAAAGCCCCAGAATTAAGAGGAATTGGAAAAGGTTTCCAGTAGGAGGTGAGATTTTTTTATCTGAGACTTAAAGGAGGTAGGAGGCAGAGTTGAAGAGGGAGGGCATTTCAGGCATGGGGAAAGGGGGGGAGTTGTTGCCTTTGACAGCTAAATAGGAGTTGGCGGGGAGATGGAGGTTGGGGGAATATATTGAGCTCCTTAATGATTCAGCAAAGATGGGACCTAAACTTGGATAGGGTGCAAGGTGGCAGCCCAGCTTGAGGTCACAGATCCAGTGCAGACTGAGAGAGAGAGAGAGAGACCTGCCTTGAGGTGTGGTGTTTCCAGGTAAGCAGTGCATGTTCAGAAGCAAGCAGCACTATGGGGCTTGGACCCCGATTGTAGAGCAGCTTATTCTGAAGTCTGAAGAGGAATGGCTAGGATAGGGATCTCAGCCCAAAGGGGAATCTTCAGTTCTGTTATTCTGAACTAGCAGAATTTTCCAGCTGACTGATGGTGACTGAATCCAGTAGAAATCCACTGAGATTTCAAATAGAGTAAGTCCACAGGCATGCTGCCCAGACACATCCCAGGTAAGGAACTTGGAAAGCTCAGATCAGAGGACCAATGTCAGATTTGAACCTGAATAAGACTACTATGGGAGCACTGAAAGCTTACAGGTCCCCATCAAGATCCTGGTATAATACATTACTCCAACACCTCCAAGAAAACACCAACAATACCACCTCAGACATTCCCTCCACAAGTGTAGCAGAACATAACATAAAGTATAAACTGAAGAAAAAGGCTAGAAAACATGCAAAGAAAAAGAATTTTACTGTGAAAATCCATTGTGATGACAGAGATGCACAAGACAAAAACCCAGAACACAATAATTTCAAAAGAGCTATCAGCAAACAGCTTGGGAATAAATTCAAATAGAATTCCTGAAAGAAAGAAAACAAGGGTTTTTAATTTTTTAAATAAAAGAAATGGAAGTACTGGAGGAAAAAAATGAAAAAGAATTGGAAAGGGAATTCACATAAGGAGGGCAACTGAAACATAAAATTTTGCCTAAGCAATATACTCATATATACAGCAGATATACTACCTGATACTTAGAACAAATAAAAGTTAATGACTCAATGATACAAGAAATACTTAAAAAAAAAGAAAACTAGGGCGGCTAGGTGGCGTAGTGGATAAAGCACCGGCCCTGTAGTCAGAAGTACCTGGGTTCAAATGTGGTCTCAGACACTTAATAATGACCTAGCTGTGTGGCCTTGGGTAAGCCACTTAACCCCATTTGCCTTGCAAAATTAAAAAACTAAACAAAAAAACTAAACAAAAAAATCCATAGGGAAAACAATTGACATGTGAAACATTCAAGAAAAGAAAATGTAAGAATCACTGTGCTACCTAAAAGTCATGACCTCCCCCCCAAAATAGAAAGAACCTAGACATATTTCAAGAAATCATAAAAGAAAATTGTCTATATCTTAGACCCAAAGGGCAAGGTAAAAATAGACTTCACTAATAACCCCCTGAAAGTAATCCCAAAAGTAAAACTTCCACCAACATCTGTTAAATCCGCTAGGAGGGAACTCAGTGCCGTCACCAATATGATGCATAAGCTGGTTCGTTTATTGATCACAGGATACATACTTTTATACTCTACATTTATGTAACCAATTACATAAGCGTTTTAGCAAGCATTTTTTTTCACATGCATAGCTTGTGTATGTCTTAGGTGATTGTTTTGAGAACCAAACAGTGTTTTGATAAACAGAGTGAAGATTGTTTTGAGAACCAAACAGTGTTTTGATAAGCAGAGTGCAGAAGGTAATTATCTCAGAATGCGCTATCTATCTGAGCCTGGGAATACATCTTGTTAGCTCAGACATGCAGCTACTCCCTTATCTAAGCTCTGAAGTACATCTTGCTTGTTAAAGCACATAGCTATTTCTGTGTTAACCCTTCATAGCTCTTAGCCTGGAACACATGACACCACAAACTTCATAGGTTGCAAACCTGAGACACTGGGAGGATGGTATTACCTTTGACAGTGAACAGGAAAACTACAGGGATTTGGAGGAAATATAATGAGCTCATTTTGGACATGTTTAGTCCAGGTTACTAGGGAAAGAAGAGATCCCAGATCCAGCGAAGAATATAGGCTTCCAGTGAATAATAACTTATCCCAAAAGCCTGTGTATTATCCTACAATGAGAAAAAAAAAAAAACGTTAATGTACTAGAAACTTTGAAGTATAAACAGAAGGTTCAGAAAATTTTCTCCCATAATTGAGATGTATAAGTAGAAAACTATTCAAATAAAGGTGAGAGCAGCTAACTTTTTTTATTTAAGGCAATAGGGTTAAGTGACTTGCCCAAGGTCACACAGTTAGGTAATTATTAAGTGTCTGAGACCATATTTGAACTCAGGTCCTCCTGACTCCAGGGCTAGGGCTCCATCCACTGCACCACTTAGCTACCCCAAGCAGCTAACATTTTGACACTCATTCTCATCAGGTGATCAAAGAAGGGAAGAATACATATACAGTTGGGTACTGAAAGACATCTCACTAAACAGGGAAACGGGAAGGAAAGGAGAAAAGATAGCAAAGAGAGTGAGAGAGTAAGTGAACAGAGGCATTAATCCTAAGACAACAGTCTCTAAGGACAAAAATAGAAGAGCTCTTTTTGTAATGGCAAATCGAAGTTAAGGTTGTACTCATCAATTTGGAAATGTGTTAACAAAGGTAAAAAGCAATAGAACACTATTATGTTAGAAGTGATGAAGGGGATGGATTCAGAGAAACCTGGGTTGACTTTTATGAACTGATGCAGAGTGAACAGAACCAATTTACAGGACAATTATATGGTAAAGACAAATGACTAAGAATTAGGAATCCCTATCAATGTAATGATATACTAGGATTCTAGAGGAATAAGGATGGAACATGCTATCTACCTCCTAACAGAGAGGTGAAGGATGCATGGCCAATGTGGAAATTTGTTTTTATTTTTTATAACAGGGAATTTTGTTTTTAGTTCTCACTTGCTGGAATTGGAAAGGCAGGGGTAGATTAAAGGGAGAAGGGGGATTGAATTGAGAGTGAGAATTTTAAATGCCTAAACAATATAATTTAAAAAGACTCCACAAAAATAGCTTAGGAAAAGGGACAAAGGGAATCCCAAAGATCATTGTACACGAACTTGAAAACAGCAAACTTATTATGAAGTCTCTAGCAATTCTTGTGTTCTCATATGTATTTCCATCCCACCTCCCTCCATTTACAGCCCTATAAACCCACTGTGCCTCTGTATTATAGGCTAGACAAGCCAAAATTCCATTCTCTGGAGTTTCAATCGCTTCGTCTTTATTCAGTCATTTATACGAGCCCCATTCTAACATTGTAACTCAACCCTACCTTTCCACTATGCCCTCTGAAATGTTTGTTCTATTTTTAACAAGTTATTCTTATTAGGCCTATGTCTTGCCCATGAATATAAAATTTTATATGTGGTGTTGTTGTTCAATCATTTCAGTTGTATTCCATTCTTTGTGACCCCTTTTGGAGTTTTTTGACACTGAAGTGGAGATGAGGAAACTGAGGCAAACAAGGTTAAAAGATTTGCCCAAGGTCACAGAACTATTAAGTATCTGAAGTCAAGATTTGAACTCAGGATGATGAAACTCTAAATAAGTTACATTCCAAATAAACTTTTTTGTTTGTTTTTTTAATATAAATTTTATTTTGTACTTAAATACAAAATGAGAAAAGAAAAAAATTGTCATGTCCATAGCAGATCATAAGAGAGGATTCAATATAAAACAATAAATTTACATTTCAAGGAAACCTATAAAATATGTATTTTTTCAAATCTGTCCAGCTTTTCTTTGCTTTCTTGTAGTTTCCTCTTGTTCTCTGCTCTGAACTTTTTACTTTAATCACTCCCCAAAAAGGCTACAATTAAGATTTGTTTTTAAGGTTTTTGCAAGGCAATGGGGTTAAGTGGCTTGTCCAAGGCCACACAGCTAGGTCATTATTAAGTGTCTGAGGGCACATTTGAACTCAGGTCCTCCTGACTCCAAGGCTGGTGCTCTATCCACTGCACCACCTAACCACCCCTACAATTGTTTTGAGATATATATACACACATATATACATGTATGTGTGTGTGTACGTATAAATTCTATAGTCCCACACACACACACATATAAAAGACCATACCCTGCTTATTTTCTCCTATCATTTGTTTCTCTTTAGATGGATAGCATCTTTTTTCTTTGCTTTTTTTTAATATATCTTGTTTTTCAATTATACACAATAGTAGCTTCTACCTATCATTTTTTGTAACGTTCTGAATTTTACAATTTTCCCCCAGTCTGACAATCTTTACATTGTTTCCATGCTATACATTAACCAAAACTGAATGTGTTGAGAGAAAAATCATATCCTTGAGGAAAAAATAAAACATAATTATGTAGAACATAAGACAACGGCTGGGTGCTACGGGCGCTCTGAGAGGCTGGTCCTCCCTTGGTGCCAGTCACTGGCTGGGGTCCCCAGCCAAGCTTTTCCCGCCCACTCCTCGGACTGCTGAGCAAGAACAGCCCCCCCCCCCGAGCATGCGCAAAGCAGCAGGGACACAGACCCCTGGCTACTTTGGGGCGCGGGGGGCCCATCCGGTCTCCGTTGCTGATCGGGTTGAGGCGGACTTTCTTCCTTCTGCTCCGTGCCCGGGGCCCGGCCCCGCTGGTCATGGAGGCCCCGAGCGGCCCCGCGGCCTCCGCTGCTCCCCGCGCCCCGGGCTCCTGCACAGCTCGGCGCCGCGGCCGTCGCGCCTCTCTTCCGGCCCGGGCTGCCCGCGGCTCCTCCCGGCCGGGCCGGGCCTCGGGGTTCGGGGCCCTGCGGGCGGGCGCCGAGAAGAAGGGAGAAGGCCTCGCGGTGGAAGATGGCGGCGCGCGGAGGAGCCCGGGAGCCCGGGAGCCCGCCCTCGAGCAGAGCCGCGCAGGCGCCGCTCGGCCTCCGCCTCCTCCCGGGCACCGCGGGGGCCCCGGGGGGGGGCTCTGGCCCGGCCCACCGCCCGCCCCGCCCCGCGCCCCGCCCCGCGCCCCGCCCCGCCCCGCCCGCACGGCCCGCCGGGAGCTGTAGTTCGGGCCCGCCCCGCGGTGCGCAGGCGCACAGGCCGGGGGCGGCGTTCCGCCATCGGTGGCCGGCCGGCTCCGAGGCTCATTGTGGCCGTCCCGGCGAGCGGCGTTCGGACGGGCGCGGCGGTGGCACCCGGGGCCGGTGAGTGGGGGCGGGGGGCCCGGCCCGGCCGCCTGCTGGCCGCCGCCCTCCTCCGCTGCCGGCCCCGGCCGGTCCGGGGCGGCTCCGCCGGCGCTTTGTCCTCGACCCGCGGGGCGGGGGCTGGGCGAGCCGAGTGCGCCTGCGCGGGGGGCGCGCCCCGGGCGCTTGTAGCAAGGGGGGTCTGCCGAGAGGAGGCTGGGCGTGGGGGTCGGGGGGCCCGGGGGGGGCTGGGGGCGGGGGCCGGGCTCCCCGGGGCCGCAGCTAGCGGAGAAGAGCCTGGGGCCTGGGGGTGGCAGCTGAGGGGGGGAGGAGAGCCTGTGATGAGGGGGGCACAAGGGGGCCCCGGAGCCCCCATCCCCGCTCCTGCAGGACCCCGGGAGCCCTCTTCATGGACTCCTCTTTGGCCCCTCCTGAGCTCCCTGCTTTCCCCCCAGTCCCCCAGCTGTCCTGAATGCGCCCCTTGGCTGCTCTGGTGCCAAGGGCACCTGGTGCCACCCCACCCCACCCCCAGGCAGTCTTGGACACCAAGACCTTTCAAAGCCGGCCTCAGACACTTCATAATCACCGTGCAGAACCTAAGAAAAACACAGACATGATTGTTCCATGGTGTGGCTGCGCTTCCTACCAAGCCCGGTGCAAGCTCTTGCTCCAATAGAGATTTTTGTTTTTGCAAGGGGGTTAAGTGGCTGGCCCAAGGCCACACGGCTAGGTCATTATTAAGTGTCTGAGACCGGATTGGAACCCAGGTCCTCCTGACTCCAGGGCCGGTGCTCTGTCCACGGCGCCACCTAGCCACCCCCTTCCAATAGAGATTTGCATGGATTTCCCCCAGAATAATATGGAGGTTCCCAAGTTCTTGATAACAGCCTTCAGATCTCCAGATCAGAAGCCTTTCCTTCGAAGAGGACTTCTTCATCAGTGTGCAGCCTACTGGCATCCAAGCAAAATTGTATGGGCAGATGACGACGGAGAGGCCTAGCGTAAACGTCACAAATGACTTGGCCTCAAAGGGGGCTTGTGGGCAAGTTTTCCGACCTCTCGGTGGCCTAGGCTGCTCTCTTAGGTAATGATAAGCGAGTTCCCCTTCTATATTAACGGATGCAGTGTCCTTACAGAATTCTACCACACTGATGAAATCTCACTGGTCTGAAGAACCAAAAAGCATTTTTTTAATTAAATGTATACAGGGGTGGCTAGTTGGCACAGTGGACAGAGCAACAGCCCTGGAGTCAGGAGGACCTGAGTTCAAATCCGGTCTCAGACACTTAATAATGACCTAGCCGTGTGGCCTTGGGCAAGTCACTTAACCCCATTGCCTTGCAAGAAATAAAAAATAAATAAATATATACATTCTTGGATATATTTGCATACAATTTTATATACATGCAAAAAATGTATACGCAAATGTACAAAAGGACAGAAGATAATTTTTTGTTTATCATTACCTTTCCACTTTGGTTCTTCATTGTGGCATGACCCAAAAGTTCTCAAAGATCATGTCCCTGGAACCTTGTTAGATTAGGCCCAGCATGGACTTGCAACGCTCTTTGTCAGTTATCCAAGGGGTTTGATAGCAAATGCTGAGATTCAGGATGGGGTTCCTGCTGATTTATTAAACTCCTACCCAGCTTAGACATTGAACAAGGACACAAGGGAGTTAGACATTGCTGGAGGAGCTAGAACTCTAGTAAGGGAAACAGTATACACCTGGATGTAAGATTGTTTTAAGGAGAAGAAGGTACCAGCAGCCAGGGAACTAAAGAAAGGGTGTGTGTGCATTTACATATGTGCTTGTTCATGTGTGTATGTATGTTTATGTCTGTTAGAAGCACACATTTGTGATTCTGTGTGTATGATATATACATGTCTGTGTGTATAAGATATAATTCATAGAAATATGTTTTGTGCACATAACCTTTCTTGTTATACATACATAATTAATGTTATAGAAATTAATGCTTCTAGTTTAAAATTAAAAGATAAAATTATAACTCAATTTCTATACACAACAAATTTTTAGTAAATCAAATCCATGAGAGTTGATGAGATAGTCTAGAAAGAGTGGAGGGCCTAGGATAGAATCTCATAAGCTCCCACAAGGTCCTCAGGATGGAGGTTCAGCCAAGCAGCCTTAAAAAAGAGTATTCAGATGAGCAAGGAGAACCAAGAGAGCAGTGTCACAAAACCTGAGAGAGGAGAAGGGGATCCACAGCAATAATTGTGGTAAAGGCATCAAGAAGCTTGGGGACCAAGAAAAGCCCATGGACTTTGCGGTAAGGTTGTTGATAATTTTGGAGAGGGCTGTTGAAGGAGGAGGTTGGGAGGCAGATTGCTAAGGGCTAGAGGAGAGCCTGAGAAGAGGACATGAAGGCCAAGGACAAACCTCCCCCAGGCCCTCTCCTCCTTAATTCTAGAGCCTGTCCTCGCTTGGAGAACCTCCCCTGGCTGCCTGTGACTTGACTGGACTCTCTGATTCTGGTGGGCTTTGCCCCTGGACACTGGGAGCAGGGCCTGCCTTTCCCTTTCTCCCAATCCCCAGGACTTAACTCAGTTTGGCACCTGGCAGGTATTTGTGTTTATTGACTGACTGAGGAGGAGCAACCTTGACAAGAGGACCAGGGAGATATAGGCGTGTTGGCCTTGGCAAGGACAAGGGTGATGGAGGGAAGAAGAGAAAGCTCCAGTTTACTGGCCTTCATTTTTTAAAAAAAGATATTTATTTCAAGTTTTGCCATCCCCCCCCCCTTCTTGCTTCCCATCCCCCACAGAAGGCATTCTGTTAGTCTTTACATTATTTCCATGATATACATTGATCTCAGTTGAATGTGATGAGAGAGAAATCATATCCTTAAGGAAGAAAAATAAAGTATAAGAGATAGCAACATTACATAATGAGATAATGCATTTTTTTTTTAAATTGAAGGTAATAGTTCTTGGTCTTTGTTCAAACTCCATGGTTCTTTCTCTGGATACAGATGGTATTCTCCATTGAAGATAGCCCCAAATTGTCTCTGATTGTTGCACTGATGGAATGAGTGAGTCCATCAAGATTGATCATCACCCCCATGTAGCTGTTAGGGTGTACAATATTCTGGTTCTGCTCATCTCCCTCAGCATCAGTTCATGCAAATCACTCCAGGCTTCCCTGAAATCCTGTCCCTCCTGGGGTTTTTTTGTTTGTTTGTTTTGGTTTTTTTTAGGTTTTTGCAAGGCAAACGGGGTTAAGTGGCTTGCCCAAGGCCACACAGCTAGGTAATTATTAAGTGTCTGCCCAGATTTGAACCCAGGTACTCCTTGACTCCAGGGCTTGTGTTTTATCCACTGCGCCACCTAGCCGCCCCCCTCCTGGTTTCTAATAGAACGATAGTGTTCCATGACATACATATACCACAGTTTGGTAAGCCATTCCTCAATTGAAGGACATTTACTTGATTTCCAATTCTTTGCCACCACAAACAGGGCTGCTATGAATATTTTTGTACAAGTGATGTTTTTACCCTTTTTCATCATCTCTTCAGGGTATAGACCCAGTAGTGGTATTGCTGGATTAAAGGATATGCACATTTCTGTTGCCCTTTGGGCGTACTTCCAAATTATAGAGTACTTTTTCATATAACTATAGAGAACTTTAATTTCTTATCTGAAAACTGCCTGTTCATACCCTTTGCCCATTTTATCAATTGGGGAATTACTTGTATTCTTATACATTTGACTCAGTTCTCTGTATTTTAGAAATGAATCAAAAGGCCTTGAATTAAGTGGGACCCCAGGAAAGACTTTTTGTAGAAGGTGGGATTTTTAGTTAGGAGACTTGAAGAAAGCCAGAAAATAGAGATCAGGAGAATGAACAGTCCAGGTAAGGGAGATTGCCAATAGAAACTCTCAGAGTGGGAGGATGGAATATCTGTTAGAGGAAGAGCAAAGATCAGGGGCAGCTAAGTGGATAGGAGCACCGGCCCTGGAGTCAGGAGGACCTGAGTTCGAATACAGCCTCAGACACTTAATAAATAACTACTTAGCTGTGTGACCTTGGGTGAGTCACTTAACCTCATTACCTTGTTTGTGCAAAAAAAAAAGAGCAAAGATCTTCCTCATTGAATTGAATTTGTGGAGAGGAGTCAAGGGTAAATAGCCTGGAAAGGTAAAAAGGGTCAAGGAGAAGACCTACTTCCTAACCTGGGATGGTAGCTGGTTGAGCAGGGAAAGAAAAGTATGCAAAAGCTCTGGGAGTGGAAAAACACAAGATTTGGCAACTGATTAACTATATCTAAAGGCTGTGAACAGAGCTAAGAAAGCTGAGGAGAAGAGTTGGTTTGAGGAGAAAGAGAAACTTGTATTATGGATCTTCTGAGTTGGACTCTTATTTGGGACTTTCAATGAAAATTCCACCAGATCATTTGCAGTGTTTGTTTTAGGAGGAGCCTGGGCCTGAGTTGTCAATGAGATGATCATTAAACTGATTCAGGAGCTGATAGAGATTTTCTAAAGCAAGAGATTTGTCATCTGCGTGGATAGGATGGTAAAATCATGTATTTTGAAATATCTGGAGATAAACACCCCATAAACAGTCATACAGACTTTATTTTAGACCTGTTTCTGACTCTCTAAGTGAGTTCTACCAAACCCTGCATGAGATTTTAAGCACTTTTATTTAAGGCAGTAGGGTTTTGTGACTTTCCAAGGTCACACAGCTAGGTAATTATTAAGTGTTTGAGTCTGGATTTGAACTCAGGTCCTCCTGACTCCAGAGTTGGTGCTCTATCTACTGTTCCACCTAGCTGCCCTGATTTTAAGCACTTCTGTTGGATCTGCACATAAGAGGTTTGCTTTAGGTCTTTGTCGAAGGATTGTTGAATTAATGACACTCAGCATGCCTCCATTTGTCTTTTTTAGGGTCTGTGACACCTCTACGGGCCTTGCGTTGGAGTGTGGCCCCAGCAGCCCTTGGGGAGAGTCTGCAAGCGCTCTTGGCTGGGAAGATGTGGTGAGGTCCGGGCAGAGACAGTGGGGAAGACAGGATTCTCTTATAGGAGAAGGCTGTACCTTCTCTGGGACTTGATCAGAACATTTGAGCAGAGACTAATGTGAACAAGCAAATCCTGGAGCTTCTGTGGGTTCTGACCCTACAGCCTGGGGATACAGGGCTTGGCTGAAATCGGGTCATCAAGAAAGGGGTGACCATGGAGAACAGGGCTCTCAGGATTGGAGAGAGAGGTGAGAATGGCACGGGGGGTCGGGGGGAAGCCCACCAGTGGGGCCACTGGAGGCCATAACAGGAACATATTCCTCTTCCCACCTGACCCCAACATACATATAATCTGAGGGTCAGTTACACCAACACTTTCTGGGTTCTGTTCCCCATCCCTCCCCTGCCCCAGGATATGGCTTTATCTCTGCCTACATCCTTTTGCCTCAGTCTGGTTGTCCAGGATCAACATTTTTAAAAGAATCTTCTACTAAAGTAGTAAGAGAGAGTCAAAGGAAATCCAGTGACACACCCCTCCTGCTCCCAGGTGGGCTTCTCCCTTCCAACTTAGCCATTTGGCCAAACCCCTGGGTTTCCACTCGCATGTTTGACCACTCGTGCCTCCTTCCACCTCATGACTGAGAGGACCAAGGAAGCCTTTAGACAGAAATGAAGTTTAGAGCAGCATCTTCCACCATCCTTCTTCCTTATACCAAGCCAGCTCAAGGTGGATCTGCAAGCAGAATCCAGAACAGCAAGGCCAGGAACCCTCTGCAGCTGTGGCTAGGGGAGAAGGCATTACAAAAGGAAGACTAGTTAAGCCATTTAACTTTTTAAAACTTTAAAGATGAACAAAATCAAGGTCTTTGATCAAGGGTCTGAAGTCTATGATATATAAGAAATTAATTATCACTGACATGAATGTGGACTTACAGAACATTTTATGTATTTGATCTCATTTGATCTTCACAGTGACCTTGTGAAGGAGGTGCTGTTTTTTTATCATCTCTGTTTTACAGTTGAGGAAACTGAGGCAGAGACCTTTTTTCAATGACTTACCCAAAGTTACACATCTAGTATGTATCTGGGGCAGGATTTGAATTCAAGTCTTCTTGGGTCCATTTCCAGCTCTCTCTATATTCTACCTCTGAGGTGGCTTGAAGCTAAGGATGCATGGAGAGCAGAGGGACTCAGTTCCCCCAGGCACAGTCTAGAGGTTACCTGCCTCTGTTGTAGAGAGGGCCTGGCGGCAAACCGCTTCCCCCTCAGTACATCAGGCAAAAAGAGGCATGTGTGGGGTTTTGACATGGATTGAAGGAAGGCATCTCCATGCTGGAAACCAGTTCCCCCCACAGATGCAGTTCCTGGGCTGGACTCCCCAGGAGACTTTAAGGAGTCAGACTGCCAGCCTCCCCAGAAGGCCTTCCCAAGCTATTTTTGGGTTGAATGGCCCATCCCTGTGGGTGGGGGTGTTGGAGTGGGCTCTGCTTCACACCTCAGACTGGTTCACCTTCTGACTGCTTCACCTTGGACAGGCCTGGACTTGGGCCTGGTGGGAACCACCTCACACAAGTTCCCCTTTTGGCTTTTCTAGGGCAAGTGGCAGGTTGCTCTGCCTCCCCCCAGAGTCCTGAGTCCTGGGGATTGTGGAGGAGGGCTTACTGTCCAATGCTTCCATTTGTATAATCTCATTTGGACCTCAAAGCTCCCTGGGACAGATCAGTTGGTCTTTGCCAACTGCCTTCTGGTCAGTAGCAGAGCCGGGTGAGGATCCAGATCTGTGGGGGCCTGGTTTCTGGGCCCTTGTCCACACACCACACCGCCCATCTGATAGTAGAATGATAACTCAGAGGGCCAGGACTATGGACAGCACCCCGCCTTGCCCCATGTCCCAATTCCTCTTCTGGAGTGACCCCCCCCCCCAGTCTCTGTTGGCAGGGACTGTTTTCTAGAGATTTCCCCCACAACACGGTCTTCATCACTCCTTTTTCTCCTGTAGCCCCATCTTTTCACAATCCCAGCCTTCCCAGAGAAAGGGCAAAGGAGGAAGAGGAGAAGGAGGAGAAAGGTGGGCCGGCCAACTTCCAGGTGAGTTGTTTGTGGCCACATCTTCCCCTTGTCTTTTGTTTCTGCTGTCCAAGTCCTCTTTTGGGGCCAAGGCCCAGGAGTGGCTTTCTTTCCAAGACCCTGCTCTCTTCAACAGATAATGTCATTGCCTTAGAGTCCCTAGATGCTTAGGAATCATCTCTTCCAACTCCCTCATTGGGCCCAAAGGGAATGCAGTGTGAGGGACAGACCTAGGGCTGGCAGACAGGGTCTCAGACCCAGGTTGCTTGGACTTTTGTAGCAATTCCTCTCGTCCCTGTTATTTACTTAGTCAAGGAGGGCAAACTCATAAATGGACTAGAAAAAGCTCATTCTATGATAGTTTTATTTTTTTGTCAAAGATTTCCCACTTCCATTTTAATCTGACTCAGACCATCCTGAGGGGTGGGGGCGGTTTGAAACTCTGGTGGAGCATAGAGTGCTAACCTAGGAAGCAGGAAGATCTGAGTTCAGATTCTGCCTTAAACTTCCTGGCTGTGTGACCCTGGGCCAGTCACTTCACCTCTGTCTTCCTTTGTTCTCTCACCTATAAAATGGGGATAATGACAGCACCCGACCTTCTAGGGTAGATATGAGGATCGAATGAGATAATATTTGTCAAGTGCTTAGCAAACCCTAAAACCTTCTGTTGATGTTCAACACTATTATCATTATTCAGACCTCTGGGTGCTGAGGTCTCAGTTCAGGCCTGTGTGGCCACTGAGCCTAGGCCTGGGGAGGATGGATGGCAGACAAGACCACCCAGGGAGAGAGGAGGTCTATGTGGGGCTGGCCCGGAGGGGCACAGAGAAGCCCCTCAGCAGGTTCTGAGGGGCCTTCATGCCGTCTGGACGCGCCTGGACCTCCCACATGCACAGCCTCCACTCCCTTTCACCATGTTCCTGGACAGATGCTTCCCCTTTCACCCAGCATCTCTGGAGGGCCCTTGAGGACAGGGGGCAGGGACGTGCTTCCTCCTAGCAGTTCATGACCCAGTGACAAGAGGTGCGGAAGGAGGGGAGAGGCTCCTGGCCTCAGACCTTGCTGGCTATGTGACCCTGGCAAGTCCCAGCATCCTGTTTGCCCTATGTCTTCATCTGGCGCTGGAGGATGAGTATAGAAGGAGGAATACTCTTGGGACCAAGAAGGACATCACTGTGTTAGAGAACAGGGTACATACAGGGTGTCCAACTGGGGCTGATCATCCAGATAAGAGATTGGGATGCTTTGCCACAGGTCAGGCACAAATGGTCCATGGGAACACTTGGGATCTTTGAGCTGCTTCAGTTCTGCCCAACTCCTCTCTTATGAGGGTATCCTGCCAGGGGTCCAGGCCAGGGTCTCCCAGGCTACACAGTCTGTTGTTCAGGGTTGTGCAGAGAGACCTTGAAAGTGTTCTTGTGTGACTTCTGACCCTAGCACTTGTCTTGTGTGAGTTCTCCATAAAACAGTCTTTTGTATGTTTGGCATTTGAACAGCACAGCCAGCCCTTAGAGTGGCATTTGCATTGACTCCCACACCAGTCATCTGGGATGGGCCTAGGCTGGGAGCTCCAGAGATGAGCAGACTGACTTCCCCAGGAGTTGCAGAGGTATCAGGCTCGGAAGAAGTAGGCATGAGCTCTTGGGTTTGAATCTGAACTCCCAGAGATCCTGTCAGGAGAGGTGATAAGGGGGCAGCTGTAAAATGGCAGTGCCTTTCTTAAAGTTGTGTGAGGACCGGGTGAGATCCTCTTGGTAAACAGAGAGCTCAGATTAGCTGGGCCCCTTCCTCCTTTCCAAGTCCTGCCCTTTGCTCCCTTCCACACATCCCATGTCTGATCTCCAGACTGGAGCCCCCAGCACCCCGTCTCCCATCTTCATGCTTTTGTCCTGGTTATCCCCAATACTTCCATTTGGTGGTCTTCCTGGCTGCCTTCTGGATTTGCTGAAATCCCACCCTGCGGCGGTCCCCTCACTGCTTTTCTCTCAACTCCTCAACTTGTCTCTCTGTATCTGATCTTCTCTTTACCTAATTACTTTCTCTCCCCCATTAGAATGTGAGAAAGGCTGTGAGAAAAGCCATGTTTGGGCTTTTTATTTGTATCCTCAGTGTTCAATGCAGTGTCTGGCACGTAAAGCCCTGAATAAATGTTCTCTGATTACCTAACCGTTAACCTTCAAGCCCAGTACAACTGATAGTGGTTAATGATGATGATGATGATGACGATGATGATGTTATTACTTGCTTTACTAATATCTTCCCTCTTATTTCTAAACTGATCTAATTATGGTTCCCTAGACCTAGGGTCATTCCTCATGATTGTGCCTAAGCCAGGTAGCTCAGAATTATTTCCTTTATAGGTACTTCTAATTATCTAGTATCTTGGGTACATTTTTTCTGAATATCTAGGTTCTCTTTTCCCTTTTAAAATACTCTACTCCCACCAAAAATTCTAGACATGAAGGGGTGGGGGGAGGCAGAGAAATTTTTGTACACTGAAAAAAAAAAATTAAAAATAATTACATATTTAGGAATTCCGCTACTGATACAATTTATATTTTATGGAATTATACAACTACAAAACCCTTTTTCCAGAAATAAAAGAAAGACCTTCATACTGAGATAGTATTGATTGCTCATGGTTGAGCTGTGTCAATATAATACAATTGATGATATTGTCTCACCCCCAAAGGCTCCAGTTCTACAAGTCTATTAGGAAGAAAGGACATAAAAAGGAAATGAATGAAGTGGGTATTGGAAACAGGCTGTAACATTACATGATGCATAGGTTGAAACTGTGTGGGCATAGTTCCAGATTGCTTTCCAGTTACTTAATTTTTCTTGCAAAATTCAAATTGCTTTAGGGAGGGGTTGGGTCAGTTTTCAGATTATTTGTCCAACCTCTCTCTCCTGACCTCCAATCTGGCCTCTACAACTAGATGTCTGGTAGACATGTCCCAAACTGAACCTCCTATTCTTACCACCAATCCCTCCCCTAGTCCTAATTTTCCTGTTATTTTTAAGGGCATCACTATTGTCTCAACCCAGATGTTATCCCTGACTCCTCATTTTCAACCCCCCGCCCCAGTATCTAAACTCTCACCTTGTCACAGTCTCTCATAGCTCCCCCTTTCTCCTCTCACATTGCTGCTTCCCAGAGCTGGCCCTCACCTCCTGAAGTCCAGACTGCTGCACCAGGACTCTCCAAGCTTCCTCATGTGCCAGTCTGATCAGCTCCACTGGCTCCCTGTTATCTCTAGAACTTCATGTACAGGCCTCTCTTTGGCTTTCCCAAGCCATTCTCATCCACCTGTCTCTCCAGTCTCCTTCCACCACCACTACCACCACCACTACCACCTCCTCCCCCCCCCCGATGTTTTTCCTGAGGAGACTCACCCAAGATACTCCACCTCCCAACTTCCAGACTTTGCGTTTGCTGTCCCTTATACCCAAAATTCGACTCCTCTTTGCTTATAAAGGAAACATTATATTGAAATATAATTATAAGAAAGTTTTTAAAATTCACAAACCCCAGGTCCCTGAGGATCCCTGATTTGGATTCTGCCCAAGTTACTAACCATGAGCCCAGCTAATATAGAACTACACACAAAAGAAAATGGAGAAAGAGGAAGGTATCTCATATGCATAAAAAAAAAAAATATATATATATATATAGTAGTTCTTTTTATGGAAGCTGAAAATTAGAAACCAAGAGGACGTGGTAGAGACTGTTAACCATCTGAATATGACTATGTGAGGAAAAATGAGGAAATAGTTTCCTAGAAAAGAAGACTTTGATGAACTAATGATAACAGTTTCGAACTCTTAAGAAGCTATTGATCCAAACAAAAGAAGCTGTTTCGTAGAGGTAGGGCCAATCTGACCCATTCTGGAGCTATCTATGAGGGTATGATTTTTTAAGGTCTTTCGGGGGTTTTTTTGGGGGGGGGGGTTCTTAAATTTGGAAAGAGGAAGGGATGGGACAGATTATTTACACAAAGATTGTCTCCTCTGCTCCTCACAACCCAGGGATGGAGACAAATAGAGGCAAAGTGACTGGTCTAGTAGCCCAGGTCCAGTGCTCTATCCACTCTACCACTTAGCTGTTTTTTAGTAAAAGAAATAAAATGATCTATTATAGTCACCCTTATTTCCATTTCTTTTCTAAGATTTGGTAATCTCCCTTAATGCAGTCTGTCTTCCATCTGGAAAATTCATCTAAGTCCTCGTGGATCCACATAAGTGGGTGAGGAGGAAGAAAATAGGCCTCTCTGTTCTCAACTGCCTCGGCCCTCTCGGCCACCACCGGCAGCCTCTTCTCTGATCCCTCTATTGTTATCTGTTCTAATAAAACCAAATGCTAGCTTCCATGCTGGAGAGCCAGCCAAACTGTCCTTCCTGTGAACCTCACATATGTTTCCCTATCCCTTTCCTTCTCTTGCCCCTTGCCTTTCTACCTTTAATAATAATGACTGCCCTCTAAAGCATGGATATCAACGCTTCCATGAAACCTTCTTTCATTCCCTCTTCCCCACTGCCAGAGCACTTATTTTGCATGTTACTGGTCTTATATGTAATGTAATTATTTAATATGCCATTATTTCTGAATGTACCATTCCCTTTTACTTGATTATCAGCTACATGAGGGAATCAAGTTTGGACTTGATCTTTTCAGGATCTGTTAGTGCCTTCCATGTAGGAAATGCCTATTGATAAATATTTAAAGGAGCCATTAGAGCAGGGGCTAGGAATTTTGCCCTGTCAATAACTGGATAAAGGAAATAGTATTTTGGAAGAGGGAGCATGCTCGCATCTGGAGCTGGAGGTGGGAACTTCAGGGACTTTGGTGCTTGTTCCCCGAATTCTGTCCTAAATTTGACCAACATGATGTGTCTAGTTAAAGGTTAGGATTAGAAATTTAAATGTGTGTTACTTATTTAAGATGTATTTTGACTGTATTGATACATAGTTTAGCCATAAAATAAGGGTGAGGCCTCACTTGAGAATTAAAAGTGTTTGCCACAGGCTACAGAATAGTTCAGAGTGAGGCCTGTAGCCTTATTCTCATCCTTGACAAGTCCAGGATCTGGTAATTGTTTTCTCTCTGTGTCCTATCAACTCCCTGCCCTATACCCATTGTACCTGTGAGAGGTGATCCTGGACTGAGCAGGATCTTTTGTTTCAGGAACCATTGACATTCAGGGATGTGGCTGTAGAATTCACCCAGGAAGAATGGGGCCAACTGAACTCTTCCCAAAAGAATCTATTCAGGGATGTGATGCTGGAGAACTACAAGAACTTTGTCTACCTTGGTAAGGACGGACAGCTTTCTTCATGCCTCAGAACTTATTCATTGGAGCATCTTTGCATCTTCATTTGCTAAAGTCTGAAGAGCTTAAACAACATGTTGGCTTGGTATGTAGAAGACATAATGGAAAAAGATTCCTAAATTAAGGTCTGAGAGAGTGTGTTTCTGTTGGAAGGCAAAAGGTCTTTGTTGTATAGAATTATCAATGAGCAGCTTCATTGTACTGACCCAAAGATTAGATCATGCTTGCTCTCTGTTCCCTTAGGTCAGAGATTGCCTCTGAAGTACGATGTAAGTACATGAACAATTTTCCTTTGGCAAATATCAAATCACAGACAAACCAATTTTCTTTCTGCTTTCACAAGGCAGCTCTGGGAATTATTTGCCAAACTTCCTGAGAATAGAACATTCTTCATAAGTCCATTGTACCACTGACAGGGACTTCCTAGCATATCTCTTTTCCCAGAAGAGAAAGTGAGGTTAGGATTGAATTCTTGGATCATTGTTTGACCTCATCCCTTTCTTTTTCATTCCCCTTTGAGCAGGGCTTCCAGTTTCCATGCCAGCGGTAATCCTACTGTTGGAACGTGGAGAAGTGCCGTGGATGTCAGAAGGAGGCATTCTTTCAGGTGAGTGAGTAAAGCCAGAGAGACCATAGCCTTCATAATCTAAAATGTTGTTTGCTTAGAAGGGAGCATCTTTGAAATATTGGACTATCATCTTTCCAGGGTTATTCAGAAAACCTGATACTATCCTGCTAGCTCTCCCTTGAAGGACGATGCCCTTCTCCCTTTGACTCTTGCCCATTCTCCTATAAACTGGATCCCATCAAACCCCTTTGTTCTACTCATACCTTAATACAATCCCTTATTACCTCTTGCCCTCCTAATTGATCTCCCTGCCTTGAGACCCCCATGCCCATCCATCCTCCCCAGAGCTGCCAAAGTGATTTTTCTTATGTTTACATCAGTAATGCCTTATAAACATCATAACTTAAATGTTCTTATCACTATTTTATGGATAAGGAGTCTGAGACTCAGACTTTGACTCTAATCGTCACGTCTTAGTGTCAACCTTGTTTTAAACTATGGTTTTCTGACTCTTTGGTCTACACTTTCATAAACAGTCATGTTTCCTTCCTCCCCTTGATCCAAATCCAAGGATCTTTTCTTAAATCTTAATTTCCTTCAACCTTTCCTAGCCTTTGTCCATTTTTAACCAGCACTTCAAATCTTTTGTTCTCCAAGTTCTCTTCAAACCTTTCAACCATTCTTTATAAAATTCACTATGTTGTTCCCATATCTTTCAGCATGTTGTTAGAATCTCTTTGAATTCATTGCTGTTTATTAATGTCTCTCCAAAATTGTTTTACCAAGTTCTGACATAGGTCTCTCAGTATAGCCTAGCATAGAATCAAGAAAAAAGAGGCTAGTACTTGTTATACTCTGGACACTATATATCTCTATTAATACAGACAAAAAACTTTATTAATTTGGGGCACCACATCATTTTTTAATGATATACATCTGTGTTAAAATAAAATTTCATGTCTTTCAAACATCAAAACTGAGGTCCCCAAGCTTGTACGAAAAAAATTAATATTTTGAACATAACTACAAAACTTGAAATTCATTCTTGTTAAATTGCACCTTATTTTTTCCCAATTCTGGCCTTTTGAGGTTTTAAATATTACATTAAAAACACAAAGTTTTGGCTGTCTCTCACATCTGTACATCAGTAAGAAATGAATAAGGGTATATACATCTTATATTTTTTATCAGAAGTGTGTTGATGACAGTTTTGAACAGGATAGGGCCAAAATATAGATCCCTGAAGCACAACATTAAAGACAAGCCAAGACTTTTCAAGTAAAGCTGTGCAACCTAAGACAAACCCACATAGATATTACATTACCCAACTTATATCAAGGGGAGAATAGAAGTTGATGGTGACATTTTTTGGGTTTTGTTTTGTTTTGTTTTTCAGATTCCATCAGTCAGGAATCTTTATGTAAAACCAGAAACCTAGCTCCAAAGAGAGGCATTTTCATGGGAATGTCACCTAAACAAAAAATGACAAAGGCTGGTGGTAACTGGAATTCTGATATGGGAAAAGTTTGGGAACATGATATAATGTTAGAGAATCAGAAAGATGAGGAGAAACAATCCAAACAAGTAACAATTGCTCTCAGAAAAACTCTAAATGAGGCAAGTGTCCTTGAATATGATACATTTGGGAGAGATTTTCAACTTGGGTCAATCCTTGTTCCACAACAGAGAGTTCATTCAGGAAGAAGTCTTCACAGTTATGATATCCTTGGAAAGAGCATTAAAGAATTTTCAGATCTAATTAAATGTAACAAAACCATCTTGGGGAAGAATCTTTCTAAACCTCTTGGTTACCACTCAGGGCTTATTCAGTATCAGATGATAAATTCAAAAGAGAAACCCTTTGCATACAGTGAATATGGGAAAGCTTTCAACCATAATGTAAACCTTAATAAAACAGTTCATCCTGGAGAGAAACGCTTTGAATGTAATGATTGTGGGAAAACCTTTAGCAACAATTCATGCCTTACTCTTCATCAGAGAATTCATACTGGAGAAAAACCCTTTGAATGTAATGAATGTGGAAAAGCATTTAGCCAGAAATCAAATCTTACCCTACATAAAAGAATTCATACTGGAGAGAAACCCTTTGAGTGTAATGAATGCGGGAAAACCTTTAGCCAGAAAGGACATCTTATTGAACATCAGAGGATTCATGCTGGAGAAAAACCTTATAAATGTAATGACTGTGGGAAAACCTTCAGCCAGAGAGGAAATCTTAATGAACATAAAAGAATTCATACTGGAGAAAAGCCTTTTGAATGTAATGAATGTGGGAAAGCTTTCAGCCAGAGAGGACATCTTACTGAACATCAAATAATGCATGATGGTGATAAACCCTATAAATGTAATGAATGTGGAAAAGAATTCAGCCATAGGACATCCTTTATTTATCATCAGAGAATTCATACAGGAGAAAAGCCCTATGAGTGTAGTGAATGTGGGAAAACTTTTAGCAAGAATTCAAATCTTACTCTCCATCAGAGAATTCATACTGGAGAAAAACCTTATAAGTGTCCTGAATGTGGAAAAGCCTTTAGCCAGAGAGGACATTTTAATGAACATCAGAGAATTCATGCTGGAAAGAAACCCTATATATGTAATGAATGTGGGAAGGCCTTTAGCAAAAACTCCAACCTTACACTCCATCAGAGAATTCATACTGGAGAGAAACCCTATGAATGTAGTGAGTGCGGGAAAGCCTTCAGCAAGAAGGGTCACCTTACTGAACATCAGAGAATTCATGCTGGAGAAAAACCCTACAAATGTAATGAATGTGGGAGAGCCTTCAGCCACAAAACAACCTTTATTAATCATCAGAGAGTTCATACTGGAGAGAAACCCTATGAATGTAACGAATGTGGGAAGGCTTTCAGCCAGAGAGGAAACCTTACTGAACATAAGAGGATTCACACTGGAGAGAAATGCTTTGAATGTGGTGAGTGTGGAAAAGCCTTCACTCACGGGTCTTCTTTTATTCATCACCAGAGACTTCATAGTGGAGAGAAACTACACAAAAGGAATGAATGTAGAATATCGTGGAAAGATGGCTGAACCTGGAGTCTGAAGGTGTGGATTCAGATTCCAGCTCTGCTGTTTTCAATCTGTGACATGGGGGCAAACACTCTGGGGCTTTCCTTCTTTCATTCATAAAAAAGAGGTTATTTTTTGTTTTTGTTTTTCAACCCTCACAAGTGGTATTGTAGAGAACCACTAAGATTCATTCCAGGCATTTATCTGTGATACTATGAATGTGGGAAAAAACTATCATGTAAAGGAAAAAGAAATCCTATGAATGCAATAAGTTAGGAAAGATTCAGCTTAAGTTTAACCTTTAAGAAACATTAGGTAATTTATACTAGGGATAAGCCCAATCAACGCAATGAAGATTATGTAGGTCATTCTTCCTCAGATACTTGAAGATTTTTAATAAAATCTGTTTAATAGCTGACATTCAGGGTTTTAAAGCTTGTAATGCACTTTACATTCATTATTTCATTGGAGCTTCAAAACCTATCTGGGAGGAAGCTATTACGGATATTCCTGTATTACAAATGAGGAAACTGAGACAGTAAATAATATTTGCCCATCTTTGCAAAGCAATAAAAGGGTGGAGGATTTGAATCCAGGTCTTCCTGACTCCAGGTATAACATTTTCCACTACCATTTGCTGCCTGTCTAGTAAACCCACTGAAATGCTTTCTAATTGTAAATAAAAGATTATAGAGAAATTACCCAAGGTGACTTTTCTTGCCTCAAGTTGGGTAATGGCTTAAAATGGAGACTGCCTGTCTGAATTCTGACTATTCATCTTAAAGAATCTTTTTTGGGAAAGCTTCTGGCAGTTCACATGAAGAATTACAAAAATAATCATCCCTTTGAGTCATCATTCTGTGGTTGAGAATATACCTTAAAATGTTATTCAAAATTGTCAGAGATTTCCATAGCAGGATTATTTTAATTTTTTTTAAATGGAAGTAACCTAAAGTTCCACGACAGGGAAATGGTTAAATAATATTCTTTTACATTAATGTGATGAAACATCATGATGTCACTAAACTTGAGAAGTATAAGCAAAATGAGAAATCTGAAAAGATCTTAATGAAGTAATTGAAACTGTAAAAAGCAGAACCAGAAGAATGGAGTACACTTAACTATGTCAAAAGAATTGTCAGCGAGAGTCCTGAGGAAGATTTAGAGAATGACTGGAAAGTTATGACATTATTTGCATTGAAATTCATTTATTTAAATGTAAATAGTTGCAAAGCAAGTTTAATTGGTTGTGATACTGTCTGATATTGTATGTTGTTTAAAAAATAAGACTGGGCTTATCTGTAAGTTTAGCATGATGTAGTGGGCAGTGTACTCAACTTGGAATCGGGAGACCTGGGTTTGAATCCCTGGGCTATATAACGTAGTACCTGTGTAATCCTGGACAGATCTTTACCTCTCAAGAGCCCAAGTGATTGTCCTTGCACTATTCTGTTATTAAATGGGTTCTGTTATAACTTGTCATCCTGTCCTGCTTGAGGGTTCGAATCGAGAAGATGCCGCAGAGATCGCATTGTCCCGCTCCTGGGGAGAGGAAGGGGGAGGAAATACCCAGGGTGGTATTTTTGGATTCTGTTTCTTATAAGGGAAAGAGAAGAGAAACAGAAAAGATCTGAGAGACTTGGGATCAGTGTCTTTGGAGATTATAAGGAACCAGTGGAGGGGAGGGGTGGTTTTACCGAAATCCTCAAAATGACTGGGAATTGTTCTGACCCTGTGGAAGCATGAAATTGGTGGATCTGAAGATGCTTTTTGCCCATTCTAGTCCAGTGACGTGGGCAAATACACAGTAAAAACTTAGAACCCATTAGTCCTCAACCTTTTCCCCTGAATCCCCCACCCCTACTTCTTTTAGATTCATATGCTTTTCACAAGTCTTTCTTCTGTTAGACAAGGACTTCCCTACTTAGAGCAAAACCTCATCTGAGGAACTGGGATTCTTCTAACTTCCCCTTGTTGGGACACTCTTGGCAAAGATACTGGAGTGGGTCACCATTTCCTTCGCCAATTCATTTTATACAGTGAGGAAACTGAGGTAAACAGGGTTAAGGACTTGCCAAGGATCATATAGCTAGTGAGGCCAGATTTGAACTTGGGTCTGTCTCCAGAACTGGCACTCTTTCCACTGTACCACCTGGCTGCCCTCTAACTTGCCTACCTTTTCATATATCCCCATACATCCACTAGCACTACAATAGATTCAAAACAAAATTAACAAATATTCCACATAAATAAAAATCATCTATCATTAATTTGTCATTGTCAGGTTTACCTCCAATATATAAATGTGTAGAGTAGTCCTTGGACTATCTTAAGATGCCCAGAACTGTTTGAACTCAAGAATGAAAGATTCAGCAAGTTAGCAAGTCCAGAAAAAAAAACAAACTTATACTCCACATGTATATCCTGTCTTTAAGCTGTCACTGTTAAGTTTACCTCCAATATATAAATGTGTAGGCTAATCCTTAGACCCATCTTAAGATGCCCTGAACTATCTGCACTCAAGATTGAAAGACTGAGCAAGTTGGTAAGCCCAGAAAAAAAGATTAGGACTATTCTGTGAATCTAATGGTAGATAGAATGATTGATTCCCTTCCATGCTTGTGGTGCTCTTTTTATCAGCTTGCCTGTAAAGTGGGTCCCCTTCCTCTATTCAGCCTTGCCTGCTTAAATACTGCTTAACTACTGCTTAACTACTCTTCAAAGCGACTGCCTCTGTGTAGCCTTTCTTATGACAATGGTCTACCCCAATCCCCACTTTAGGAGCTAAAATGGTGTTTAATTTTATGGTGGGCTAGTTACTTCTTCCCGAGCCAGATTGTAAATGGCTTGAGAGCTAAAGGTCTTCTGAATGCTTAGTAGGATATGGGGCACATGGAGATATGTTCTTCGTAAACTTTTAGTCACTATATAAATGCTATTAATAGTGACTTGCATGATTAATAATAAATACTGATTTAGCTTCAGAGGGTCCTTAAGTGTGACAGCAGGGTCTTTGATTCCCTAGGCCAAGAGATTAAAAGCAAGATACATCAGTTGAGAGTAAACCACCAGAACAGAAACCCCCTACCCAATATTCCTGACAAATGCTCATTCTGCTTACAGTCTAGGAGGACCCCTTGTTTTTTCTCACTGGTGCCTTCTAGGTGTTTATGGTGGTTGAGTCCACCTATCTGGGAGGGCTCTCCTTTCTATTCCTTGAACCAGACACATGAGAGATCAGGGAAGGGGAGGGAACAAATATGTATCCCAACAGAATCCAGGACAGGGAAAGGAAGAGGGGATTGGAGTGGTCATCCTTTGAATTTAGGGGATTGGTCTGTAGGGCTATAAGAACAGATAGTTCATCTCAGAAGTGGACAGTGCATGATGGTGGTCCAGATTAAACCTCTCACACGTCTTACTCCTACCCTCTCATCATTTGGTGAAAAAAATGGAGGCCATTCATTGAGAAATTCCTCTTCTCTGCCCTTTTCTTAACTCATACTCCATAACTTCGGCCACTATCTCTTCTGTCAACTGGAGAATTAGCCTCTAACCTGTGAGTCCTTGGAGATGACTGAACAAAGCAGGCCAGAGGAAGGGGTGTCTGGAATTCAAATAGTTTAAATAATTTCAGAGTAAGGAAAATACCCCCGCCCCATTCCTGAGGAGGAGAACTTAACATGCTGGGGCAAAGGCAGGGATTCCATACATAAAACATCACAAGGGGGATGGACTACAACACAATGAAGTCAGGAAAATGACGACTAGCAAATAAATTGGATTTAAGTGAAGGAGAGCTGTGCAAAGTCACCAGCCTCACTCTCCTCTGGAGCCATTAAGTCCAGTGGCCAGATATGGATCAGGACAATGCCTGGGGATGACCCCTGCATACTAGATGATAGATAGATAGATGATAGATAGATAGATAGATAGATAGATAGATAGATAGATAGATAGATATAGATAGATGACAGATGATAAATATATAGACAAGGACATAGATGATATAGATGATAGATAAATATATAGACAAGGACATAGATGATATAGATGATAGATAAATATACAGACAGGAAGATAGATAGATAGATAGATAGATAGATAGATAGATAGATAGATAGATAGTGACAGATGATAGATAAATATAGACAAGGAGATAGATGATATAGATGATAAATATACAGACAAGGAGATAGATGACAGATGATAGATAAAATATACAGACAAGGAGATAGATGATACATAGATAATAGATAAATAGATGATAAATATACAGATGAGATAGATGATAGATAGATAATATGCTTATTCCTTTCTTCTCTCTCTCTCCCTTACTTATGGAATCAATTTCAGAAGAGAGAAAATACTGGAGAGAAAAGCTTTATTATTCTCTTGGAGTTTCCCTGGTGTCTTGACCCAAGCTGTCACTCCTTCTCCTGGTCAGGGGGAGGGAGAACAACAGTTCTGGACCCTTCTCAAAGTTATGCAGTAGGGAAGGGTTCTTAAAAAAAGGAATAGTTATAGCAAGGTCACCCTAGGAAAAAAATCAGCAGAATGGCAGATAACAATTGACAAAAGAGTTATTACTGTGAATAAGTATTTCATGACAGTGTAGCCATAGTTTTCAGAAGACCAGAAAAACAATAAAAGAATTAAGTGAAAATGTCAAAGAAATAGGAGCAGAAACTAGAACTCTCTAGTAAGAAATGTCTAGTGCAAGAACAAAAAATCTAGAACAAAATTTACAGCTTTACAAAACATTCTCTGAAAAATAAGATAACCGAATTGGAATGTAAAAATGAAAGATGAAGAGGAAAATTTTAAAAAGACAAATATTATGAAAAGATATGAGATCTATAATACAATAATACTGAATTTGAAGCTAGGATACATTTTTCTATTTTTTGCTGTTTTACTTGCAATTCTTGATTCATTGACCTTTCTCTCTTGCATTGATGAGTGTTTAGAGATAACAATTTTTCCCCTAATTGCTTTGGGTGTAACGTAAAAATCTGGTATGATGTCTTCTTGTAATTTCCTTTAATAAAATTAATGACTATTTGTTAAGTCAGGCCAATCTTGCTGACTGGAGTCAAATGTAAATCTGATCCTGCTGATTTCTAAGCCAAATATAAATCAGGCTAATCCTGTCAAAACTATGACAAATCTCAGTCCTTATCTAATCTAGGGGAGTAGGGTATATGAAACAAATCCCATCTTTGCTGCCAATCACAGGACCAGGAGATTTTAGCCTCAGACAAATCCTGCCAGGTATATCAATTATAAGGCAGGAATTCTGTTTTTCTCCTCTCCTACTTTGCAAGGTCTTTATTCAGAGAGACCAAAGGAATACTGAGGAGGCTGGGAGAGATTTATACCTTTTTATTGTATAGCCTTGATGGTGGGAGGCTGCAGGGTCCACATATAAATCTATCTGCACAGCCCATTTGCTTATCTGGTCCCCAAGTTCCTAGCCCACTTCTTTCCCTTGTCTAGGCTGCTCCATATCTGCCATTTCTTATCTATTCTGCCCACCTATGCCAGCTGTCCACAAGATCTGCCCCCTAGCCTGGACATTTATAAGGGCCTGGAACAAAGCCAGCATCATGCCAAATCAGGGAATTACATTAGTGTCATCAAGTATAAACAGGGTGTGTAACTGGTTACCTGGATTCTTATATAAGGATGTCCGACCTGATTATATAACCATTATTAAGTGAATGTCCAAATATGGGTATTACATCTGGTCAAGCTGGACCACTGTGATTAAAGAGAATTCATCTACATATCCAGGCAAATAGTATACCTCACACACACATACACACACACACACACACACACACACACACACACACACACACAAAAGCACACACATTTTTTAAAATTTCATCTACATTTTCTTGGGGATTATGTTAGTTATCATTTAAGTTTGAATTCTTTCTTCAGATTTCCTTTATTGATTAAAAATGGTTTTTTTTTAGTTAGTAAAGGTTGTGTTAATATTTCTTCTTATATTTGAGTTTTTATGTCCTAGGACAAGTCAATTTTTGTAAAAGCACTATATAAAACAATATATATGCATATATATATACAGATATATATATATATACATATATGTGTGTGTGTGTGTGTGTGTGTGTGTGTGTGTACTTCTTTTGATCCCCATTCCTTAATTTGTCAGAGATCTATGTTTTATAACTTTTCAAAAATTCTAGTTAGGTCATCAGCTTCTTTCTTACCTTTTATTAGGTCTAGATCTGAAAGGAATACATTGAAATATTTATCTATTTATGGAATAGCATCTATGTTCTTAAAAGTAAGGCAAATTGCAATAAAAAATACAATAAGATTAGCAGACTTTCATATTCTTCTCAGAGCTTGGCCCTAAAGAGCTATGCTCCTTTCTAGAGATGAGGAACCACAGGTGTCGAACACTGCAAACAACATTAAGGTTTTTTAATGTATTCATTGGTTTTCCTGAAATCTTTTTTCTTGTCCTTTTTTCTTTGTTATAAGGGATGACTTTCTGAAAGGAGATAAAGCTAGTGATATAGGATAATATAAAAATAAAAAAGGTGCTAATAAAAATTTAATTCTAAAAATTCCTTTCAGAGCTGAAAAAAATCCAGTCCAAAAATACAAACAAGTAGGAAAACACAGAGCAGTTGAGAAACTTGGGTTTCAAAGTTCTGTGGGGACTTCTGAATGGAGTATTTAAAAATACAGAATTCTCAGCATCCCATGGCACCTTTTCAAAACACTGGATGATATACTTGAGCATAAAGTATACAAGCTGCAAAATTTTTCACTGGGAAAAGAAGGACCATAGGAAGGGAGTTAGAGATCTAGGAATAAGGGAAGGCACTAGTGGATATGAGCTTGAGAAGACTCTGGAATGCTCCAGTGCCACCTCTAACCCCCAAAACCTATTTTTGAAAACCTTTTTATATAGAAAACCTTTTTATTTATATAGAAAACCTATTTATATAGACATGTCTATTTGCAACAACACAATTATACCATGGAATATAAATGGATTTGTGGGAATATCAACAAATGCTTACATACAGTCACACAAAGACTCACACTTTCAAGATTATGCAAAACAACCATCTGTTACTGGACCTTGTAGGAGGAGCAGCTCACCTGAATTGGATTCAGCATGACTTGTAAGTGTATTCAGCTAGCATTCAGCTAACATACTTGCATTCTGCAAGTATACTTTATATGCATTCAGCTAGCATATTTTACATTCATTCAGTAAGCATTTGGTGCATTCAGCAAGCATTTTATGTGTATTCAGCAAACATGTTTTGTGTGCATTCAGCAAGCATGTTCTGTGTGCATTCAGTAAGCATATTCTGTGTGCATTCAGCATCTGTGCATTCAGCAAATATGTTCTGTTGCATTCAGCAAACATATTTTGTGTGCATTCAGCGAGCATATTTTGTGTGCATTCAGCAAATGTGTTCTGTGTGCATTCAGCAAGCATGTTTTGTGTGCATTCAGCAAACATGTTTTACTTGCATTCAGAAAACGTGTTTTACTTGCATTCAGCGAGCATGTTCTGTGTGCATTCAGCGAGCATGTTCTGTGTGCATTCAGCAAACATGTTCTGTGTGCATTCAGCGAGCATGTTCTGTGTGCATTCAGCAAGTGTGTTTTGTGTGCATTCAGCAAGTGTGTTCTGTGTGCATTCAGCAAGCATGTTCTGTGTGCATTCAGCAAACATGTTTTACTTGCATTCAGAAAACATGTTTTACTTGCATTCAGCAAACATGTTCCGTGTGCATTCAGCGAGCATGTTCTGTGTACATTCAGCGAACATGTTCTGTGTGCATTCAGCAAACATGTTTTGTGTGCATTCAGCAAACATGTTCTGTGTGCATTCAGCATCTGTGTGCGCTCAGTGAACATGTTTTGTGTGCCTTCAGCAAACATGTTTTGGTGCATTCAGCAAGCATATTCTGTGTGCATTCAGCATGTGTGTGCATTCAGCGAGCATGTTTTGTGTGCATTTAGCAAACTTGTTCTGTGTGCATTCAGCAAATGTGTTCTGTGTGCATTCAGCAAGCATGTTCTGTGTGCATTCAGCAAGCATGTTCTCCGTGCATTCAGCGAGCATGTTCTCCGTGCATTCAGCAAGCATGTTCTGTGTGCATTCAGCAAACATGTTCTGTGTGCATTCAGCAAACATGTTCTGTGTGCATTCAGCAAACATGTTTTGTGTGCATTCAGCAAGCATGTTCTGTGTGCATTCAGCATCTGTGTGCGTTCAGTGAACATGTTTTGTGTGCATTCAGCAAACATGTTTTGTGTGCATTCAGCAAGCATATTCTGTGTGCATTCAGCATGTGTGTGCATTCAGCGAGCATGTTTTGTGTGCATTTAGCAAACTTGTTCTGTGTGCATTCAGCAAATGTGTTCTGTGTGCACTCAGCAAGCATGTTCTCCGTGCATTCAGCAAGCATGTTCTGTGTGCATTCAGCAAGCATGTTCTCCATGCATTCAGCATCTGTGTGCATTCAGCAAACATGTTCTGTGTGCATTCAGCGAGCATGTTCTCCGTGCATTCAGCAAGCATATTCTGTGTGCATTCAGCAAACATGTTCTCTGTGCATTCAGCAAGCATGTTCTCCATGCATTCAGCAAGCATGTTCTGTGTGCATTCAGCAAGCATGTTCTGTGTGCATTCAGCAAACATGTTCTATGTGCATTCAGCGAGCATGTTCTGTGTGCATTCAGCAAACATGTTTTACTTGCATTCAGCGAACGTGTTCTGTGTGCATTCAGCGAACGTGTTCTGTGTGCATTCAGCAAGCATGTTCTCCGTGCATTCAGCAAGCATGTTCTGTGTGCATTCAGCAAACATGTTCTCCATGCATTCAGCATCTGTGTGCATTCAGCAAACATGTTCTGTGTGCATTCAGCGAGCATGTTCTGTGTGCATTCAGCAAGCATGTTCTCTGTGCATTCAGCAAGCATGTTCTGTGTGCATTCAGCAAACATGTTTTACTTGCATTCAGCGAACATGTTCTGCGTGCATTCAGCGAGCGCGTTGTGCGTGCATTCAGCGGGCATCCGGGCCTCAGGGACGCCAGTCCGGGCGCACCTCGGCGCGGCACGGCGCGGCGTGCGGTAACAAGGAGACTTCTGACTCTATTTTCCTGGCAGAAGCTGCCCTGGGCCAGCAGAGGGCGCTGCCGACGCCGGGGGGGCGGTCACAGCCGCGGCTCCTCCTCGGCCCGGCCGGCCCCAGAGCGGCGCCGCGCCCCCCGGCCGCCGGGGGGCGCTGCTCCCGCCGACGCTCCCCTCCGGCGGCGGCTCTTCCCCGCCCACTGCAGGCGGAGAGGCCCGGCGCGGCCCGGGCGCGGAGGGGCCCCAGCAGGGGGCGCCCCGAGGCGGGCCCTCGCCTCGCCCTCGCCTCCCCCGCGCCCCGCCCGTTCTCCGCTCCCGCCTCGCCTCGGCGCGCACAGGCGCAGAAGCGCCCGCGGGGCTCGCGACTACGACTCCCAGAAGGCGCTGCGGCCGAGGCTCCGGCCGCTTCCTCCTCCGCCTCAGCCGATGGAGGCGCGCCCCCGCGGGCAGCTTCCGCCGCGCGCCCCCGCGGGCAGCTTCCGCCGCGCTCCCTCTTTGTTTCGCGGCCCTTCCCGATCGCTCGCTCCTCCCGGTGAGTCTCCCTGAGCTGCCCCGCGACCACGTGACGCTGCCTCCAGACCCGCCGCCGGCCCCGCCCCCGCCGCGCCGGTGCTGGGCTTCGGCCAATCAGCGGCGGCTCCGGGCGCCCGGGTCCCGCCCCTGCGCTCCCAGTGGGCCGGGCCGCGGGGGCGCCTGGGCCTGGGGCCTGCTCGGGCGCCTCGACCCCTCCGCAGCGCCCCGGGCCGCCCTTCCCCCTCCGCCTCCCGCCGGAGCCGCTATGCAGGAAGCGCCTACCAGAGGCCGGGGCGCGCCCAGGTGCGGGTGACGCCCCCCCGGGCCATCTCCCGCGCTTCCTCCGGGGGGCCCCCCCCCCCAGTCCGCACCCTCGCGCCCGCCGGGCTGACCCCCGACTTCTGGAACCTTCCCCTCCTCCTCCAGCCCCGCCCCCGGCAGCCGGCCTCACCGAGACCCTTGACCCTTGACCCGGGGTCATCTGTCACTGCGAAGCTTGGCGGCCCAGGTGCCCCCCGCCTGTTGCCGCTGTGCCCGTCTCCAGCCCGGCCCGCGGCGGGCACCCCCGAGGAGAGCCGGGCATTGCCGGCGCCCGGGACGTGATGCCCTCCGAGCGGCCCGCGTGTGCCCTCTCCTCTGTCGGCGGCAGAGCAGGCCGGCGTGACTGAGAGTTGGGGTTCCGCCCCCGGAGCCCCGTCGGCGGCCCGCAGGTGTTGAGGCTCCCGCAGCCGCGGCCCCGGAGGACAGCCGGGAGCAGGGATGGCCGACGTGCTCCTGTCCAGCTGGCTCCGCCAGGTGAGACACAGACCTGCGCGAGGGCCGGGGGCCTCCAGCACAGCCCTTCCCTCTGGCCTCTCATCAGCCGCCGGCGTTCAGGGGACCCAGTTGGGCTCACCCTCGGTGCCGCCCCGGTGGGTTTGGGACTGATTGCCCGGGACCCCTCCTTTGCCCCACGGGCCCCGGGGGCGCGGGCGGCGAACACAGGGGCGACTTCTCCGCGCTCCCCTGTGCACTCGCTGGAGCCCGCGGACGGCGCCCGGAGTGCGCTCTCTCCTCCCGGAGGCCGCGTAGGACCCTCCATCTTCCTTAACTGATTTATTGTTTGAAACCTTTTCCAGTTCCTCTCCCCCATGCCTCGAATGTATTATCGCTTATTATTATATCTCTGCATTGTCTCCTCGGCAGCTCTTGCAAGGCTGCGAATGGTTCGCTTTTTCCGTTGTGTCCTCCGTGTCTAGGGCCTGCTTGCAAAAAGGCAACCAAAAGATCTTCTATTTGATCCTGGAGACCATAGGGAGCCCTTGGACTTTACTGAAAAGAAGTGTACATGGCCTGATATTTGTTACTTCACTGTTGATTTTTAGTATCCAAAACAAGTTGGTAGAAACACTTCACAGTCGTTAAATTCTTAGATGGAATATTGCATTGTCCGCTGGGAATCTGGTATTTTCCCTATCCGTTGGCTTGGCTTCGTGTTTGTTTAAGCAGAGGTGGGTTTCAGCATCGGGGCTGGGTGCCTAAGGTAAAAATGGATGAGACGTAGATGGCCAGGTGAAGGAAAAATACAAAGAACGCATATAAAGCTCATTGATTTGTGGATGTCAGCGCTTTAAGGTTGAGCTACCTGTGTGACCCTCAGCAAGTCACTCAGAACTTCTCTGAAGCTATTTGCAAAATGAGGATTGTTAGCCCTTCAGCTGTTGAGAGGCTCCAGTGAGAGAATAGCTATAAAGTTCTTTGTCCACTTAGAGTCATAGAAATGTCAGCTATAATGGAAAAGGGAGGGCAGACTTAGATGAGGGGAGGAGGGCGATGGGAGTAGGACCGAGAATTATGAATTGAGTATAGTTTTGTGAATAAAAGGAAAACGGACTAAAATGTTCTGGGAAATAGCAACTGTGAACAAAACCCAGTGTGACGGCTCCCAAGTGTTAGGCTAGATAATAGGAGATCCTTGAATAAAGTAACAAGAGCCATTTGGGGTTGCTCCGTGAAGCAAGCACATTTAATTTCACAATATTTAATTGTATAATTGGGAAGACATTGCTGGGAAGAGCATTTGCTATTTCAAAGGAATGGTAATTAACTGTTAAGAAGAGTGTTCACTGTGTTGCCTCTGGAAATTCCTGCTTGCACCATGTTCCCTGTTGTTCATGTTATGTAGCTGTGGGGTTTGTGCTTTAAGAGGGAAGGGCACGAGTGGCAGAATCTGTCAGAGTGAGACTGAACCAAAGGGTGGTGCTCTGAATTATGTGGTGGAGTTAAGAGTGAGCTGGGACTTGGAATAGCCTTCAGTTGAGTCCCCTTTCTGACATGACTGGGCAAAGAACTTGTCTTCCCAGAGGCTCAGCTCTCTGTAAGAAGAGATTGGCTCCACCTCACCACAGAAAGGTGAGGAGACTTGTAAACCAAAGAGCCATACATAAGAGATACCAGAAGAGAAGAGAAGTCAGAAAGCATCAGACAGATAGAACAGGTTGGAGTAGTATATGTGGGATTGATTACAGATGTTTAACTGTGAGTACATGCATGTTTATTTGTATCATTCTGTTTGCATATGCTTCAAAGAAAAAAGGGATGTATATAGAGATCCACAGGTTCAGAAACAATCTTCTGTTGTCCTATTCTCTGAAAATGCCCTTTTTATGTGGTGCTTATTAAGTTAAGATTAAATAAAATGACAGTAAGTTTGAGTTTTTCTTACTGTAAGAAATAGTCTTGGAAGATGGAGTGAGGTAATATTTGTAAAGCTCTTGGCACAGGGTCTGGCATACTGCAGGTGCTTAATAAATGCTGGTTTCCTTTCCTCTGCACAATGGAAGGCGATTCCTAAGTGCTCTCAAGAAATCCTTTGTTTCAGACCCCTCAGTCCTCTTAAGGACTGAACTTTCAAATTCACCTGTCACTTCCATCCATATGAGCGACAGCCTCTGGCTAAGCAGAAACACCGGCTCTGTTTCAGGAGTCAGTGACCTTTAAGGACGTGGCCGTGGACTTCACCCAGGAAGAGTGGAGGCATCTGAACCCTTCTCAGAAGGAGCTGTACAGGGACGTGATGCTGGAGAACTACAGGAACCTGGTCTTCCTAGGTGAGGACAGCTTCCCTTGGTGACTCAGAACATGTTTGCTGGGATCCATTAGGGAGTTGGGTAATGTTTGTTTGACAAATGGAGAGAATTGAGAACCCTACTCTTTCTGCTCCCTGTTCTTAGATGACAGGTTTTTTACTTTGTAAAACTGAGGTGGGAAAGCCCATTTCCTATCATTTGTTGCCTTAAATCAAGGGTAATTCCCCAGGGTAGATATCTCAACATGTAGAAGAGTCTGTTCTTTTGAAAAGAAAAAGAACAAATGAAATGATTTTCTTTCTGATTCCAAGCATAGTTTGTGAACTATATATAGCCATTCCCCTCCCATCTACCCCCTCCTCCCAAAAAAGAAAAACCCATAACAGCAACAACCCCCAACCTAAACCTGCTCCCCAGGAGCACATCACAGAGCAGCCTTCAGAGGGTCTTGGTGTCACCCTCTGGTCATCCTATAATGTCGCCTTTTCCCTAGAGAAGAATGTCCTATAATGGAATTCTGAAGTGATTCTCCGGCCTTGGTACTTTTTCATTTTTCATGAGTAGAGTCTCCTGTTTTCAAACCAGATGTGATCTCCCAGCTGGAACAAAGGAAAATGCCATGGATGCTGGGGAGAGAAGTCTCCAGAAGCCCCTGTATGGGTGAGTGTGGGGGAGCTAGGGAGGAACTGTTGCTTTAAGTCCGGAGTCAGCACCCTAGATAGCTTAGGGAATTCTCCTCCTGCCCTTGCAGAGGGCCTAAAGCTGATGAGCACAAACTCCTTGTGTTCTCAAATGAATGTCAAACTGGTTTCTTTTTAGATTTTTGCAAGGCAGATGGGGTTAAGTGGCTTGCCCAAGGCCACACAGCTAGGTAATAATTAAGTGTCTGAGGCTGGATTTGAACTCAGATCCTCCAGTGTTCTATCCACTGTGCCACCTAGCCACCCTGAATGTCAGAGTTTTAACAGGCCACTTTTCTTGAACTATTCCTTCATGTTTGTCTCTATTCCCAGAAAGCAGTGTCCTCAGCAAAAGAAAACTCTTTCCATTTCTATAGAGCCACAGCAGAGATTCTATTTCTATAGTTACACAGCAGGCATCACTTACCCCTCCTTCCCTAATCATTTCCTCTAGCACTGTCCTAGGACTTGATGTAGATACAAGGTAAAGAAAAATATATTCTCTACACTTGGGTGAGTGTGGCTGATTAGAAACTTAAGATAGACAAAAGAAAATGCAAATAAACATCCTTTCTTATGACACAGAAAGGACCATAGATTATGAAAAGCTATGTTAGAGGACTGATTGTAATCTTTGGCAGGTCTTACCAAGCTTAAAAACCTTCTATTACTAAACCACTAATTTCTGTGGTTAATGAACTCACTGAGTAATAAGTTCAGAAAGGATTATATTCAAAGTAACCATGGCGGATCAACACAGACCTCAGGAGGACTACTAAATCAGGGCTGTCCAAAATGTGGCCACCTATGAGTTTACTAAATGCTTTTGTAAACGAAGCTGAGCTACAGCAGGGCTCTCACAAAAATGACAAATCAAAACACATTGTCTATTGTTTCAATAAAAACTTTTAAAAGTAAGGTTAGATGGCCCTGATTATAGGGGAATAGTGATCTTTGAAAGGATCCACCCAGGAAATCACACATCTTGGCTTTTGGTCCAAAATTTCATCCAGTCAAGGTCTTTTTGATTCTGTCTCCTGGAGTAGTAGCTAGCTAGCTTTCCTGGCTTGATGCTATCATCGGATTTGGTAAGCTTTGTCTTCTCAAGGAGGGAACAAAGGCATTGTGGTATGGGAGGTACCTGAGGTCTCTTACCAAGTTGATATCAATCCCTTGAGCTTCAATCCTTAGGTAGGAGAGTTTGATCAGACACCTAGTTAACTCAGTCATTTCTCATCATCAAAGTTTTCATGAAAGACTTTAAACAAGACATTTGTGAAGTCTAGATACATCATGACTAGAGTATTCTAATGGAGCTGGATGACTTCCCACTCATTTTAAGAAATGAGGCTTATTTGCTATGACCTGATGTCATACTTTCTTTGCTTGTTCTATAAGTCAAACAGTTGAATTTGATATAGAAATGATAATTATAGCTGATATTTATAGTTCCAGGAAGGATTGACAGAGCCCCCTAAAAAGTTTATTTCCTTTGATCCTGGCAATATCTCTTGAGATGTGATTGACTGGATAAAGCAGCCTCATCTCTCCTTGCCCTGATTTCCCAGCTTGGAAGGACCAGAAACTGAAAGGGAAACCTGTTTTTTTTCTGGTCCCAAGACCGATGCCACTCATCCTCCCTGTGGCTCTGCTCTCCACTTCTCCCCTTCTTTTACCATCTTTACAGAACCTCTCTTTTTCTCTAGGATTTTCAGTCATATACACAAGTCATTGTAGGTAAGGAGGCACACTGGATGGAATGCTGGACCTGGAATCAAGAAGACCTGAGCTTGAATCTGGCTTCAAGTACTGACTAGCTGTGTGACCCTGAACAAGTCACTTTTACCACTGCCTGTCTTATCTGTAAAATGGGGTTAATCATAGCACTTGCTTCCCAGGCACATTTTGAGAATTAAACAAGATATTTGTAAAGCCATATATTGTTGTTATCATGCAGTTGTTTTCAGCTGTATGTGACTCTGTTGTTTCCTTGGTAAAGAAACTGGGGTGATTTACCATTCTGTTCTCTAGTTCAGTTTCCAGGATCACACACTTAGTGTCAGAGGCCAGATTTGAACTCAGGAAAATGAGTCTTCTGATTCCAAGCCCAGTTATTTCCACCCTGAACCACTTAGTTGCCCCATAAGCCCATATAAAGTGTTATTATTAGTATCCTGTGACATCATCCAAGAAACATTTACTAAGTCCTTACTATGCTCAGTCTGTGCTAAGTGCTGAGGATACTAAAAAAGGCAAAACCACCTTCCCTCAGGAGCTCACATTCTCATAGGGTAGATCATTTAAAAGTTTATAGAGAGTCATGGGGATGGCACCAGGATGGGGCAGGGGACAAGAAGGGAAGGACTTTGAGCACTGAGTTTGAGCTAAGTCTTGAAAGAAGCCAGAAGGGTACAATGAAGGAAAGCATTTGAGGATGGCAGTATGTTGGGAGATGGGATGAGACATGTGCAAGAATCACATATAAATCAGTATAATTGGATCATAGAGGACAGAGAAAAGTGCAAGAATGCTAGGAAGGTAGGAAGCCCTAAATATGGGGAAGGTCAAATAGAGAGTTTTACATTTGATTCTGGAGGGGATAGGAAGTTATTGGAGTTTATTGAGTGGGGGACACCATGGTTAGATTTGCCCTTTAGAAGATCACTTTGGGGGTGGCTAGGTGGCACAGTGAATAGAGCACTGACCCTGGTGTCAGGAGTACCTGAGTTCAAATCCATCCTCAGACACTTAATAATTACCTAGCTGTGTGGCCTTGGGCAAGCCACTTAACCCCATTGCCTTACAAAATTTTTTTTCTTAAGTTAAAAAGATCACTTTGGTAGCTAATTGGAGGGTGGACTGGAGTGGGGAGATTTGAGGCAGGGAAACCAACCCCAAAGCCATTCTAGTTCAGGAATAAGATACTAAGGACCTATACATGGTGACTGAGGGAATGGCGGGAAAGGGAAGTCGAAGTGAGATGTAGCAAAGGTAGAAATGGCAGGACAGTTTGGCAGCAGATTTGATATGTATCAGGCTTAGATATTTGAACTCATTATTAATAAGTTACTTAAGTATTATCATGCCATCTTTTAAGCCAAGACTTGTTTCCTTATCTGATATTTGAGAAGCAATGTGACAATATGGAAAGAACAATGGAATAAATAGTCAGAAGATCCCACTTATAGTTCTAGTGTTCAGTGTTATTATTTTGGTCTTTGGCAAATTACTTAACTACTCTGAGCCTTGGTTTCATTATATATATATATATATATATATATATATATATATATATATATTTCTTTATAAATTATAATCACTATATAATTGTAAATGTGATGGATTTATTATTTTTTATTTTCAAGTTTGAAGATAATTATCTTTGGTAGAAGAAGAAACAGATTTTGGGGGGAGGCAATCAGGGTTAAGTGACTTGCCTGGGATCACATAACTACTAAGTGTCTGAGACCAGATTTAAACACAGTTCCTCCTGACTTCAGAGCTGGTGCTCTAGCCACTGCACCACCTCACAGCTCCAAAAAAAGAATAGATTTGAATGCACAATATTCTTTCTTCTAGAATTGAATGCATCAGATAACCTTCTAACAGGAAATGGAATAGTGATTTTTTAAAAAAATGTATTTCAGGTTGGGAACCTAAACTTGAAAAGAAGGAACCAGTTCCACAGCTTGGTACTGGCACGGATAAACCATCCCTGGAAAAATACCCAAGACATAATTGCCAGGATTCGACACTGAAAAAAGACTTGGATTTTGATGATAAGAAACTTCCTAAGCAGAATGAATTTGGAGAGTCTTCTCACTATAATTCAAACCCTTATCAGGATCATATAACTGATATTATAGAGAGAATTTATGGATATGATGAATATAGGAAAGCCTTCATCCATCTTACTAGGTATCAGGGATTTTATACTGGGGAGAAATTTCATAAATGTAAAGAATGTGGGAAATCTTTTACCTGCAGCTCATCTCTTAAGTATCACTACAAAATTCATACTGGAGAAAAACCTTATGAATGTGAAGAATGTGGAAAGGCCTTTATTCTCCGAGCACAGCTTACATCACACCAGAGAATTCATTCTGGAGAGAAGCCTTATGAATGTACTGAATGTGGCAAAACTTTTAGATCCAACTCATCTCTTACTTACCACCAGAAGATTCATACAGGAGAGAAACCTTATCCATGTAGTGAATGTGGGAAGGCCTTCAGGTCAAAAACACAGCTCAATTCCCATCAGAGAATTCATACTGGAGAGAAACCTTATGAGTGTAATGAATGTGGTAAGACCTTTGCCCAGAGTACACCGCTTACTACCCATAGGAGAATTCATACTGGAGAGAAACCTTACGAATGTAATGAATGTGGCAAAGCTTTTAGATATAATTCATCCTTTATTTACCATCAGAGAATTCATACTGGAGAGAAATATTAATTTAATAAATATGGAGAAGCCTTCCTTTGGGTAAACCATGCCTTACTTCCTAACAGAAAATTCATATTAGCAAGGAACCTTATGAGTGTAATCAATGTTAGACAGCTTTTGACTGGAGAACATAGCTAGCAAAACATTCATCTAAGGAAGATTTCCGAATGTGGCATTACCTTCATTTGAAGCTAATCCCTTACCTGGTACAAGAAATGTCATTGTAGAGTAACCCTGAAAATATAAGATAACAAAAAGCATTGTTGCAGCTAGGACAGGAGTTTCATGGTTATTCTCCCATCATTTAGCAATAAAGGCTTTCTAAAAGGGTAATTTTATGAAAACTCAGCACCACAACAAAGACATGAAGGATAGCTTATGCACAAAACTGATGAATTTAAGCCACATATGTTGGACTGAATTTTGGTTTTAGTTAACTGACTTCTTGACTTCATATCAAGATAGAGAATAGGGGTAAGTGCCAGTTGCTGAGATGTAGGTCTACAGAGAAAGCAGCAGCCCAGAGGAAGATTGCTGATATTTCCTTATATGTAGGGTAAATCTGACTTCTTGATGTGGACTATGGCAACCTTTTCAGTTTTCCCTAGTTCCAGAGTCTCTCCTGTATGGTATCCAGGGGCCAGGCTTATATTTTATTTCTAGAAGACTCTGCAAAAGCCTTTAACTACAGATAAAGGGGATGACTATTAAAAGCTCCTCAGGCTTTTGCAAAGTTAATGAAGAAAAATACTTGGGGCACTTTTAACAAAAGCAAAAAAACCTTTATATATGTGTTTCTGTTTCTATAGATCTCTTTACACACACACATGCACATTTGTGTATATACATGCAAATATATATGAAAATGTATATATAGATAATGATATAAAGATATTGATACAGATGAAGAATTCAGAGAAAATGCAAAAACTTCTGTGAAGTGATGAAGAATGAAAGTATAGCCTAAAGGGTAGTATGCATGTTGATGATTACAATATACATGGAGACAGCTTCAAAGTGTGTAATGTGTGGTTATTTCATATATAACTTTAATAGAAATATTTTCCTAACTGAAGTCATAACAGTAAGGAATAGAAGCCTATAAGACTTTTAATTGAAATAGAAAAGAAAACAGAATCAATGCATCTAATATAAAAGGTAACTCAACCAGTGGAAGAATCCTTGTGTCTCATTTTCTAATGAAGGTCTGATGTCTAAATAAATAGGAGATTATCTAAGTATGCGACTGAGATCCATTCCTTACTAGATAAGGGATCAAAGAATTTGGAAAAATCTCAAAAGAATCACAAACTATTAAAAAGCTTATGAAAAATTGTTCCAAATCTAATAAGAGAAATGCAAGTTAAAATAAACCTGAGGTTTCACCTTGCACTCAGCAAATTGGCAAAGATAACAAAAGATGGAAATAATCATTGTTAGAGGGACTGGAAAGATAGACACAATAATGTTTGTGGAGCTATGGTTCAAGCTGTAAAACAGTTTTGAATTATGTGAAAAAGTGACTTAAATATTCATACCATTTTACCTAGAAATGTTACTGTTAGGCTTATGCTAAAGAGTCAAAGACAAAAAAAGAATCGGTGTATACCAAGATTTGCATAACACCAGTTTTTATGGATAGGAAAGAAGTAAATAAAAAGTACATGTCTATTAACTATGGCTAAGTGATTGTGATACATAAATGTAATGGAATATTATTGCCTTGTCAAAATAATTAGAAATGCAAAGAACCATAGGAATATTTGTCCAAAATGCAGAATGAGGTAAGTAGAACCAAGAAAATCAAACTTAAGCAATGTAAATGACAAAAACAATTGAAAATGGAATGCTTTGTGTAATAATGACCAGGTTTTGCCCCTGTAGAAAAGATGAGGAAATAAATATTCCTCCTTTCATTGGGGAGATAGATAATGTGCATGGGATGTTGAATATGTTATTAGATATGGTCAATGTATTAGGTGGTTTTGTTGAATTTTCTTTTTTCTTGGAAGGGAAGGCTCACTGGGTAGAAGAGAAGAGGAAATTGTTAAGAAATTACATGATATAAAAACAAAAGCCATCAATAAAATTTTCTTTAAAACTAATTCATTGCTACCAGTATATAGGAGGCAATCTCTTCATCTACTTTAATGGATATTAGGCAAATCTGCCATACTTTTTTGTGGGCTATTTTAAGAGAAAAGCCATAAAAAGATTTCTTCACTCAAGAAAATGCAAGAATGGATTCTTATATGTGTTTAGGTTATTTCTATTGGGTGAAAGGGCTTTTCTTTCCCAGCAGACTTTTTTCCTAAAGAATTTTTTTCATTTGTTTTTATTTTTAAAGAAAATATCTGAGCTGAATTTCTAATGGATATTGAGAAGGTGGCAATGCCCAGGTCTACCCAGTAAAACTCTTAAAAAATCCTCCAAAAAAACAATGATAAAAACAACAAATTCACTATAAACTATTAGATCTGGCCAAGAACTGCACAAAAAAAGATTGCTGAATCTTGGGGAAGTGTGGATCAGTGACAAGCTGGGTATGAATAAGGTAAAATGAGAAACAACCCAGCGTCACATCTGTAGAAAGTGTCAGAACACTCCAGCACAAGCAACCCAGAGACCCCATGCAGATCTGAGGCAAGAGACAGGGCTCAACCAGTACAGTCAAGAAAGATTCATTGTCCAGTGTCCGGACCCAGCTCAGGTTAGCCAACTAAAACCTTCCATGGTAGGAGAGCCTAGTATGGAATTTCCCCAGGGCCCAATCTGAGACAAATGGGGACAGACCAGCACACAAAATAAGAGTGACCCAGGAACCCCGCCTTATGTTAGGACACAGCACCAGACCTAAATCCAATCAGCCTGGACCTGAAATATAACAGGAGACAAGATCACTCAATTCCAACAGAAGATGAGGGCTAATCTTAGCTACCAAAATCAGAATCAGAGTTATACACCATTCAGGAATACAGGAGCAAAGATTGACCCTTACGTGAATTCCTAATAAATTGAAAATGGAGATAAGAAAAAGGAAAATGCCAAACAAATGGAAGAAATAGCTTGGACTGAGAGAAGTGGAAAAGATAAATCCAAAAGAAGAGAATTTGTGTCCTCAAAGGAAATGATTTCATGACTATTGTTATAAAAATACCCTAACCCTAACCCTAAACCCTAACCTCTCAAAGGGTATCTCATAGCACTAATCATCAAAATGATTTGATACAAGTTAAAAAAACAGAACAAGTGGAACAGATTAGGTACACAACATTCAGAAGCAAAACACTTAAATATTAGATAAACCCTCAAATTTCGATTATTAAATTAAAGTCCCACAATGACCAAAAAAAGTTCTAGGAAAATTGGAAAGTAGTCTGGTAGAAGCAAGTATAAACCAAGGATCATACATTATATAAGATAAGTCCAAAATGGATACATTATTTAGACAAAAATTATTGTGTTTTATTTTATTTTTGGAGGCTTTTGCTGCTGAAACAGATTGATAATGTTTATTTTTTATTTTTAACAAAGTTTTTATTTTATTTTTTCCAATTACCTACAAAGATAGTTTTCAACATTCTTCCTTTTGCAAACTTTTGAGTTGCACATGTGCTCCACAAAGGAGCATGATCAAATCAGAAATAGAGTTGATGACCAAAGATAAAATAGATAATGTTGATAATATAAAATTTATTTTTGTACATACAAATCAATGTAGCTAAACAAGGGCAACAGTTGTTTTTTTTAAGAAGGGCAACAGTTAAATGGGAAAAATTCTTTGCAGCACATTTCTTTTATAAAGTCTCATATTCAGGGGGTGGTTAGGTGGCTCAGTGGATAAAGCACTGGCCCTGGAGTCAGGAGTACCTGGGTTCAAATCTGGTCTGGGACACTTAATTTTACCTAGCTGTGTGGCCTTGGGCAAGCCACTTAACCACATTTGCCTCGCAAAAACCTAAAAAAAAAAAAATTAAAGTCTCATATTCAAAATATACAAACTTTTCCAAAGGTCAGTCTAAATCTAAGTTTCAATACCTTAATAGTTCTAATCACTATTAAAGCTCAAAATTGCTCTAAGATTTTTGAGAACCCCCTCTTTAAGAACTGGGATACTGTTCATTTCTTTTTTTTTTTTGTTAGATTTTTTTGCAAGGCTAAATGGGGTTAAGTGGCTTGCCCAAGGCCACACAACTAGGTAATTATTAAGTGTCTGAGGTGGGATTTGAATTCAGGTACTCCTGACTCCAGGGCCAGTGCTCTATCCATTGTGCCACCTAGCTGCCCCTGTTCATTTCTTGAAAGAGAGGTGAAGAGGCTGAAGATTCCAAATGAGAAGTTTTTCTGCCAATATAGGAAATTGGTTTTACTTAAATATGCATATTTATTACAAGGATTCCATTTTTCTTTTTTTTTAAACCACTCAGTGGGGCTAGGAGTCCAATCTAGGATAGGCAGAGAGTACCCCCTCCCCCTCCAAAAAAGGTGAAATAATCAAAAATGGAAGAACTAGGGAATAAGCATTTATTAAGTGCCAACTATATGTCAGACACTGTGCTAAGTACTGTATCAAATACTTCATTTTATCCTAACAACCAGGTGAAGTAGATGCTAATATTATCTCCAATTTGCAGTTAAGGTAGCAGAGGTCAAGTGATTTGTCTAGAATCACAGAGCTAGTAAGTGTTTGAAGTGGAATTTGAAATCGGGCCTTTCTGACTCCAGACCCAGGACTCCATCCACTATAGGATCTCGCTCTCTGCCCCCTCCAAAAAAAAGAGAATTATTGAGACATCCTTTTTTATTTCTTATCTTTATTTTTTTTTTATTTTTCCCCCTGGTTACATGCAAAAGTAAGTTTCAATGTTCACTTCCCCAAACCTTGAGTTCCAAATTCTCTCCCTTCTTCCCACCCCACTCCCCCTCATTAAGAAAGCAACTTACTTGATATAGGTTAAAAATGTATAATCATGAGAAACATCACAATAGTCATGTTGTAAAAATAAATATAACCCACCCCCAAGGAAAAGAGGAACCTCAAGAAAAATAGAGTGAAAAAGAAAGTATGTTTCAATCTGTATGCAGACACCATCAGCTCTGTCTTTAGGATGGATAGCATTCTTTATCATAAGTCCTTCAGTTCTCTTGGATCACAGTATTGCTGAAAAAAGGGCAGGTCATTCACTACTTATCATCCTGCAATATTGCTGTTGTATTCAGTATTTTTGTATACTTTGTATACAGTACATTTTCCATTGTATCTGCTCATGTAAGTTTTTAACTGAGAGCATCCTATTCATCGTATTCAATAACAGAACAGTATTTCACCTCAATCACAAAACACACTTTGTTCAGCCATTCCCTAACCAGTTCAATCTCCAGCTCCCTACCATTAGAAAAGAGCTTCAATAAATATCCCAATTCATATAGATTATTTTCTTCCTGCATTTCATCTCTTCTGGAATACAAACCTCGTGGGGGCACTGCTGGATCAAAGGGTAGGTATGGTTTTGTAGCCTGGTGGGCACAATTCCAAATTGCTGTACAGAATTGTTGAATCCTTTCCCAACTCCTCCAACAGTGCATCAATGTCTCAATTTCCATTCATCCCTTCCAACATTTGTCATTTTTCTCCCTCTGTCCTATTAGCCAATCCAATAGGTATAAGATAGTATCTCAGAAGTTTTCCAATCTGCATTTCTCCTATCAATAGTTAAGACTTTTTTCTTTGACGAGTTAAACAGGTTGCATTGAAAACCTGATCTGAAAATTGTTCCTCTCTTGATCATTTATCAATTGGGGAATGGCTCTTATTTTTTATAAATTTGATTCATATCTCTGTGTTTGAGAAATGAAGTCTTTATCAGAGAAACTTGTTTCAATATCTTTTCCGACAATTATTTTGCTAACTGTATTGCCCTCTATCTTATTCCCCCAACCCACATTTATTCTCTTTTCTTTCACCCTGTCTTTCCTCAAAAGTGTTTTGCATCTGACTATCCCCTTCCACAACCTTCCCTTCTATCTGTCACCTGTCCCCCCCCCCCACTTAACGCTTTCTCCCTTCCCTTTCCTTTTCTATTTTCCTTAGGCCAAGATAGATTTCTATACCCAATTGAATGTGTATCTTATTCCCTTTCTGAGACAATTCCAATGAGAGTAAGGCTCACTCATGCCCCCATTTTCTCCCTCTCTTACCCATTAACTCCATCTTTTAAGTATAGTATACCTTCAAATTCAGCTCTCTCCTGTGCCTTGTCTATATATGCCCCTTCTAAATGCCCTAGTAAATGAGAAAGTTTATATGATTTATCAGTATCATCTTCCCTTGCAGGAACATAAGCAGGTCAACATCATTAAAGCCCTTTATAATTGGCCTTTCCTGTTTACCTTTTTTCTACTTCATTTGAGTCTCATATCTGAGAATCAAATTTTCTGTTCAGCTCTTATCATTTCATCAGAAAAGTTTGCAAGTCCCCTATTTCACTGAATATTCATCTTTTCCCCTGAAAGAGCATGTTTATTTTCACTGGGTAAAATTTTTTTTGTAATCCAAGTTCTTTTGCCTTCTGGAATATCATATTCACAACCCTATGATCCCTTAATGTAGAAGTTGCTAAATCTTATGTTATCCTGATTATGGCTCCATAATAATTGAATTGTTTCTTTCTGGCTGCTTGCAATATTTTCTCTTTGATTGGGAGTTCTGTAATTTGGTTAAAATATTCCTGGCAGTTTTTATTTTGGGATGTCAGGAGGTAATAAATGTATTTTTTCAATTTCTATTTTAGTCTCTGTTTATAGAATATCAGGGCAGTTTTCCTTAAAATTTCCTGGGGAAATGACATCTAGGCTCTTTTTTTTTTTGGTCATGACTTTCAGGTACTCAATAATTTTAAAATTATCTCTTCTACATCTGTTTTCCAGGTCAGCTGTTTTTCCATTGGGATATTTCACATTTTCTTCTACATTCTCATTCTTTTGGTTTTGTTTTATTGTTTCTTGATTTCTCAAAAAGTCAGTGGCCTCCCTTTGTCCAGTTTATTTTAAGAAATTATTTTCTTCAGTGAACTTTTGTATCTCCTTTTAAAAAAAAATTTTTTTAAGGCAATGGGGTTAAGTGAAGTGGCTTGCCCAAAGTCACATAGCTAAGCAATTGTTAAGTGTCTGAGGCCAAATTTGAACTCAGATCTTCCTGACTCCAGGGCTGGTGCTCTATCCACTGCACCACCTAGCCACCCAAGTTTCTCCTTTTCCAATTGACCAATTCTGTTTTTTAAGGAATTCTTCTTATAGAAGACACTTTTCTATTTGGTCCAGTCTAGTTTTTAAGCCATTATTTTCTTCATTATTTTTCTGTATCTCCTTCACCAAGCTGCTGATTCAGTTTTCATGATTTTCCTGCATTGCTCTCAATTCTCTTCCCAATTTTTCCTCTGCCTCCCTTACTTGATTTTCTTTTATGAGCTTTTCCTTGGTTTAAGACCAATTCATATTTTTCTTGAAGGCTTTGGACATAGAAGCTTTGACTTTGTTATCTTCTTCTGTGTCTTTTTATCCTCCATATGACCAACGTAATTATCTATGGGTGAATTTTTTCTTCTTCTGCTATTTGCTCATTTCTTTAGCCTGTGACTTGATTTTAACTCTTTGTTAAGGTGAGGGTCCGTTTTCAGGGTGGACGATGCACTGTCCCAAGCTTTTAAGGATCTTTGCAGCTATTTTAAGATACCTTCTCTCCTCCAGAGACAAATTTTAAATAGCTCCAACTTATAAGGGACTATGACTACTGTCCTGGCTTATATTCCGGTCTGTGGGTGATCACTGGCTCTGAAACTGTGAGGAGAGTCCATTGCTCCACCAAGTCAGTAAGCTCCTGGGTGCTTCTATCCCTTTTCCTGGGACTAAAGCCCAAGAGCGTAGCCTGGATCTGAGTATGGACAAAGCACCAAAGTCTTGCCCCAGTGAAGCAAAGAGATCCCTGCAATCTCTTCTGCCCCCACTACCATTTGTGGGATGAACACAGTGGAAGCAGATGCCACTGCAGATTCAGTGGCTCCAAGTCCTGCTCTAGGTCTCTGGGGCGGGTTCTGCTCTGCTAAGGCCTGAACTCTACTGTGCTCTACTCTCACCCTCCTGTGACAGTTTTCCTGCTGACCTTTCAAACTGTCCTTGCAAGAGATCTGGAAACTTGCCACCAGTGCCACTGACCAGGCACCCCTCCGTCTGTTTCTGGATGATTGCGCCGGGTTCCCTCAGATGTGGCTGGAACTGTACTGCCAATCCTTTCTAACCCTGGTGCAACAGACCCTTCCTGTGAATCTTCCAAGTTGCTTGGCTAGAAAATTGTTTTACTCAGTCTTTTTGTGGGTTCTGCCAGTCTAGAATTTGGTTAGCATCATTATTTAAAGGTATTTGGAGTGGTTTGGGGGGAGAACTGGGTGAGTCCCTGCCTTTTCTCTGCCATATTGGCTCCATCCCTCCATCTTTTTCAATTTTGAAATTTTCAGCCTAAAAAACACTTCTTTTTTTAGTATTACATATTTTCAAAGAAGACCACGACATCAGGGAGCTGATGCCATGAAAAGCATATGAACTGGATTTGAGTGAGAGGGTGCTAAATCACCAGCCCCACTTTCTCTTCCAGAGTCATCTGGGTCCAGTGGCCAGATATGAATCAGGACATCTGGAGATGGCCCTGGATGCGAGGCTATCAGGATTAAGTGACTTGCCCAAGGTCACACAGCTAGTAAGGGGTAAGCGTCTGAGGCTGGATTCTAACTTCTGTCCTCCTGACTCCAAGGCCAGTGCTCTATCTACTGCACCACCTAGCTTCCCTGGCCTCCACCTATAGGTCAGTGGTAAATCCCAGAGAATAAAACTTCATGTCTAACATATTTTTCTGTCATTTTATTTTAACCCCATATTTTTAAGATTTTGTTTTTAAGGTTAACACTATCATTGAATTCTTATTGGAGGAGAATCCTACAGGCTTCTTAATATTTATAATTTTCCTATGCAGTCAGTTGGGGGTGAGGGGAGTTGTTTTTTCTTATTTTGTTTTGACCCAATAGACATTTCCACACAAATACTCAAACATTCCTCCTAATAATACACCCCCCCTAAAAACATCAAAGTTTTGTCATAGTGAATATGTCTGATAATGTGCCAATTTTTCAGTTTACTATTTAACACAAAAAAGGATACATGTATTATTTTGGTCTTCTGTTAATTATAATATTTTATATTTTGGAAGGATTTTCCCTATTCCTCTTGCATTCTCACTCTGGTGAACAGTCATGTTATCATTCTTTACTGCACAATAAAATCTCAATATATTAAAATGCCAAAATTTGTTCATTCATGATAATATTGTTGAGCAAAAATTTTCTTTCCAGCCTCTTGTTATCACAAATCATGGTATTATGAATGGTTTTGTTTAAAGGAATTGAAGGAGCCCAAAGTGGAGCTCCTGGCAAGAGTGTCTTTTCTTGAATAGTTTAGATTTGTTTATCAGAATACTTTCATCAATTTACAACTCAGCAACAGTTAATTACAATGCTTTATTCCCATGGCAGCTCTTGTTTTAGGAAATCCCATGGGCATAAAATTTGAAGGTCTCTAATTCCATTGCATCAGGAGTCACTAGGTGTGCCAACGTCCTGAAGGAGAAAGATTCACTTTGCACTTTTGGAGGTCTTGACATAACTGAAAAGACATAAAGATCCTGGTTTAGGAGAAGCCATTTCTCCAGGTATTCCCTCCTGGATGTACCTGTTAGTAGTTGTGTCTTATATCCAGGTGCATCCTCAATTGAAGGCCATTCCCTTCCTTTGATGGACAAGGCAGAAGTAGCTTTTCAGATCCCACCTTCTGATAGTGAAATTGTATTAAAGAAAATCTTTCAAAGCTGTATCCTTGGAGGTTTGCTTTTCTGGTCAGAACCCTCACACCTGCCGTCCACTCACACCTTCATAATTAGCAAATTTAGAGAAATATTAATTCATGTGTGTGTTAAGCCGTTTTGATCATTTTTTTTTTAAAAGGCTAAACCATGGAGGGGGGGATCTGTATAAGAGGAACTATGAGTACAATTGTTCTCAGAACAGATTTTAGGTATCTAGGAGGGGAAGATAACAATACATGGAACAATCTCTAACCTTATTTTTTTTTTTAGGTTTTTGCAAGGCAAATGGGGTTAAGTGGCTTGCCCAAGGTCACACAGCTAGGTGTGTGAGTGTCTGAGACCGGATTTGAACCCAGGTCCTCCTGACTCCAGGGCCAGTGCTCTATCCACTGTGCCACCTAGCCACTACTGTAACCTTATTAAATTAAAAAAAATTGGTGACCAGGAAAATGGTGACCAACTTCTTGAAGCAGGGAAATTCTGCAAAAAGAAATATTGTTATCTTTCCCTTTTTTCTGTATTAAGAGACAAATATTGTAGTACCAGCAAACTTATATAAGCTAGGAATGTACCTAGCAAATAGACACTGCTAAAATAGTAAGTTTTTTGAAACTGTTAAACTTTCCTTATATTGACTCTATACAAGTTTGTTGTGTAATTCTATCTAGACTACTGTTTCCAAGTTATCTCAACAGGCTCTTCTAGAAGGTTTTACATCATAAATTCCTTAAGAAAACCTAGTTTTAGCAAAGTCAGATTGTTAATTCTCAGTCAAATTGATGCCATCAGCTGCTATAAATTCTCGACTTTAAAAATTTAAGTTTAGGGGGCAACTAGGTGGCACATTGGATAGAGCACCGGCCTTGGAGTCAGGAGGACCTGAGTTCAAATGTGACCTCAGACACTTAATAATTGCCTAGCTGTGTGACCTTGGGCAAGTCACTTAATCCCATTGCCTTAAATAAAAAAGTTTTTTTTAAAGAATTTAGCATTAATCACTAATTTTAACTCCTTTAGGTTTGTGCAGAAATACAACTTTGTGTATATAGTAAGCCACTCCATGGTCTTTCCTGGTGCCCCTTAACTTTTCCCTGCATAGGAGATGGACTGGGCTCTGCCTAAGCTCTTCTCCATATTGGATCCATGTGATCCCAGCCCATCTACCTGCCTCTTGGTTATTTCCTTTCCCCTTCCCTTTTTCCTTTCTTAATGGTCTTTGATCTCCCCAGCCTAGGTTATAGCTGTTTCTTCTCTTTTTTAATTTACTATCTCCTTAAAAACTCACTTTCTTTACCTTGCTAAAGAATGCTATGAATTAACCTGTGAACGTTTTGCAGTAATCTGTGAATTAAAATGTATACCTTTTCTTAAACCCCTAATTCAGAGGGTTTTGTGATTTCTTCACTTAAAAGAACCCCAGCTGACTAGGATCTGCCCACCAGCAGCAGACCTCTGGATCTGGCGGCATTCCCATCTCTGCCTTCTATGTAAAAAGGACCAAGGTTCAGAATGAGAGAAAAGAGATCTTTAACAAAATAAGAAAGAAGGGGAAATTATGAAGGTGACTTAAGGAATCTGAAGTAGGGAGTAAAACCGAGGCTGCATTTAAGGGGGTACATTAGACACTATTTGTAGGACTCTCCACATGGAAATACTAGTCGAGGTTTTCCTCGTGGCTTGAGAAATGAGCCCAGTCTTGTGGATGTTGTGTCCGACCCTTCTCTGCGCCCCCCGCGCCCTCTCTGTATCTGTGGCAGATGCTTTGTAGGGAGGAGCCGCGAATGGCTGAACATAAACACGTGGTGTGAGGAATGGCGGGAGGGCCGGGGCCAGGCCGGGTAAGGGACGGCAACATTGTAGCAAACACGCGGAGGCGGAGGGAGCGACTGTCCGGTCCGCGAGGGCCCGGGTCCCAGAGGCCACACGCAGCGGCCATGACCCGGGCGGTGCCCCAGGGCCATGGAGGGACTAATGTATGCCCGAGGTTGTATTTCTGCACCAGCCTGGAGGAGTTAAAATGATTGATTTTCTTATTTAAGGCAGTGGGGTTAAGTGACTTGCCCAAGGTCACCCAGCCAGGCCATTACTGAGTGTTTCTGTCATTTCTTTCCTGCTTTTGTGGAGGGAGGAGGGAGGAGGGAGGAGGGAGGGGAGAAGCAAGAAGTCTAGAAAGTGGAAACGCTGCCCAATCTGAAACACAACTTATTTCCCCAGGAAGACCCTCCCGCTCCGCCCAGCCAGGCTCTCCCTCCCGCCCGCGGGGCCCAGGCCAGCCGGAGCACGTGACCCTCCGCCGCGGGAGCCGGGGCCGCCGGGGCCTCTTCCTGGCACATGCGCAGAACGCCGCGGTCGGGCCTCTGGACTACGACTCCCATAAGGCCACGCGTAGCCAGGATTTCCGTTTCCTTCGCACGAACGCCGGGGCGGGCGGCTTCGGCTTTGTTCTTCGGCCCCGCCCCCTCCCCTCCCCCCGAGGTTCCCCCCGCGGCCTGAGGGGGGCGCGCGGGGCGGGGCCGGGCCTGTGGCGGAGGAGGCGGAGCCCGGATGGAGCCGGGGCCGGGAGTGGGGGGGGGCGCGGGGCAGCGGGACACGTGACGCCCCCAGCACTGGGGCCTCGGGCCCGAGGGGCTGGTGAGCGGGGGCTCCCCGAGTGCCGAGGGCAATGCCCCCCGGCCCGTGCCTGGCACCCGAGGAGGAGGAGGGGAGGGGGAGGGGCTCTGCCCCGAGGGGGCGCCGGTGTGAGCGCACAGAGACGCCCCGGCCCGCGGCTTGGGGCTGGTCAGCAAGCACAGTGCTCCCCTCGGGCTGCCGGGGCGGCGAACACCCCGAGGCTGCTTAAAGTACGCCGCAGCGGCGGCACTTCTCGGTGCCCTAGCCGACCTGTTGTTCCCGCTCCCCAGCTGCATGGAACACTTTGTATTTCTAAGAACTATGAGGCCCCACTGGACCCAGACGCCTGGAGGAGACAGCGAGGCCTCCCCTCGCTCAAGCCCCGGTTACTAGTCCTGGCATCACTTCCCTGATGCCCTGGGCTTCTTCAAGAATGAAGGACAAGCATCAGTGGAGACACACCCCTTGTTCAGGCCTGGAACAGGCCGGTGTAGAACGACCAGTTACAAACTGGGCGGCTGCAGTGGACCCGAGTGCGCACGAACCTCTTACCAAAGGAACTGAAGAGCCTCCTGCCATCTGCAGATGATGTCTCTGTGCCCAGAATGATAGTTGTTCTCCATCCTGACCTCCGACTCCCAACCAATTCCTACCTTGTACAGGAAATCGTTTCCAATCCCTCTTAATTCCATTATCTTCCTTGTGTTAATTATTTCCTATTTGTCCTGTTTGTAACTTGCTTTTCAGTTTAATAAACATTTACTGAATGATTCATTGACATGATATATGTTCCCCTTTATCAGCCCAGCCTGGAGTACCTCCTCTCCGAGGGGAGCTTGTGCTGAGACCCAGACAACCATACACCACTCTGTAAAACTTTTAGCTGTCCAAAGGTCAGCTGCTATTCTTAGGAGTATCTTCATGAGATGCTCTGACACAAATACTCCACTTGCTCGGACTTTTTTCCCCAACCTTCACAGTTCAGTTTGTCAGTAAGTCAGAGGGTATTATTTATTGAAGCGTCTTGGATGTGTGAGCTTCCGTGTTGACCATTGGGGTGACCAAGAAAGGCAAAAGCCCCTGTCCTCAGGGAGCTCCTGGGTGAGGGAGCGTAAGTCCTAAATAACCAGACTCATAGAAGGTAGTTGACAAAGTGGATCAAAGGGAACCTCACAAAGAAAGGAACTGGCTTCTTTAGAAGGTGTAATTTGAACTGGGTCTGGACTCAAGTCAGGGGAACCTTTTGTTTCTGGTCATTGAAGACAGAAGAAGGGCAGCTAGATGGCGCAGTGAATAGAGCACCAGCCCTGGAGTCAGGAGGACCTGAATTAAAGTCCAGCTTCAGACACTTGATAATTACCTAGCTGTGTGGCCTTGGATAAGTCACTTAACCCTACTGCCTTGCAAAAAAAAAACATTGAAGACAGAAGTATTGTGAGGTTACAGAATCAGGAGTAGCAATCCCTTTAAAATTAATAGGTTTCAGAGTAATAAGTCAGGCAAGATGGTATCTGTCTGAAATGTTAAATCTTATACTTAGATTTTTAAAATTTAAAAAAAATTAATATTTTATTCATTTTTTCCCAGCTACATGCAATGGTAGTTCTTAACCAGTCTTATTATTTTTGCAAGGTTTTAAGTTTTCAATTTTTCTTCCTCTCCTCCCCCTGACAGAAGGCAATCAGATATAAGTTCTGCATTTATAACCATGCTAAACATAGATCAATATTGAACATGTTATGAGAGAATCAGATGCAAAAAGAAGAAGGAAAACATTAGACAGAAAAAAGTGACAATATAGAAGACAACTTTTAAAAATTGAACTTAATAAGCTTTGGTCTTCAGTTAAACTCCACAGTTCCTTCTCTGGATATAGATGGTATTTCTCATCACAAGTCTTTTAAAATTGGCTTTAATTATTGTACTATTGAAATGAACAAATCCATCATGGTTGCCATCTCCATGTGCTGTTAGTGTGTAGAATGTTCTGGTTCTGCTCATTTCATTCAACATGAATTCATGCAAGTCTTTCCAGTCCTTCATGATTTCTTATAGAACAGTAGTGCTCCATCACAAACATAAACCACAATTTGTTCAGCCATTCTCCAGTTCTCAATTTCCAGTTCTTTGCCACTACAAAAAGACCTGTTATGAATATTTTTGTACATGTGGGATTTTTACCCTTTTTCATGATCTCTTCAGGATACAGACCCAGTAGTGGTATTGCTGGATCAAAAAGTATACACATTTTTAATTGCCCTTTGGGCATAATTCCAAATTGCTCTACAGAGTGGTTGAATCAGTTCACAACTCCACCAAGAATGCATTAGTGTCCCAGTTTTCATACATCCCCTCCAATATTGATCATTGTCCTTCCTAGTTATAATGGCCAGTCTGAGGGGTGTGAGGTGGTACTTCAGAGATATTTAATTTGCATTTCTCTAATTAATAATGATGTAGAACAATTTTTCATATGACTATGGATAGCTTTGATTCATAGAGAAATGCCCTTTCATATCCTTTCACCATTTAGCAATTGGGGAATGACTTGATTTTTTCATAAATTTGATTCAGTTCTTTATATATGTATATTTTAGAAATGAATCCTTTGTCAGAAAAACTAATTGTAAAAATTGTTTCCTAACTTACTACATTTCTTTTAATCTTGCAGTGGTTTTGTTTGTACAAAAACTTTTTTAATTTAATGTAATCAAAATTATCCAGTTGGTTTTTTTATAATGTTCTCTATGTCTTCTTTGCCCATAATCTGCTCCTCCTTTCCATAGATTTGATAGGTAAACTATTCCTTGTTCTCCATTTGGCTTATAACATTACTTTTATGTCTAAATCACCCACCCATTTAGACCTTCTCTTGGTATGGGGTATGAGATGTTGGTCTATGCCTAGTTTCTGCCATACTTTCTTCCAGTTTTCCCAGCACTTTATATCAAAGAGTGAGTTTTTGTCCCAGAAGCTGAAATCTTTGGGTTCATCAAAGAGTAGATTATTATAGTCATTTACTGCTATCCCTGTTCCAGTCATTTGCATTTTTTCATTAATTCCCTTGATATTCTTGACCTGTTTTCCCTCTGTATTGATTTAGTTACTATATTTTCTAGTTTATCAAAGTAATTTTTTGGAAGTTTGATTGGTATGATACTAAATAAGTAATCTAATTTAGGTAGAATTGTCATTTTTTTATTATAGTAATTCAGCCTACCTATGAGCAATTATTTACTGATTTTATTTGTGTGAAAAGGTTTTTATAGTCATTTTCATAAAGTTTCTGAGGTTGCCTTGGTAGTTTGACTCCCAAGTATTTTATGTTGTCTGAAGTTATTTTTAAATGGGATTTCTCTTTCTATCTCTTGCTGCTGTGGCTTGTAAGTAATATAAAGAAATGCTGAGAATTTAGGTAGGTTTATTTTAGTAGGAATAGGTGCTGTGATTTGTCAAAAGCTTTTTTAGTATCTATTGAGATAACATGATTTCTGTTAGATTTGTTATTGATATGGTCAATTATGCTGATAGTTTTCCTAATATTGAACCAATCCTGCATTACTGGTATAAATTTTACTTGATCATAATGTATTATCCTATTGGTAACTTGTAATCCCTTTACTAATATTTTATTTAAAATTTTTATATCTATATTCATTAAGGTAATTGGTCAATAATTTTCTTTCTATGTTTTCAATTTTCCTGATTTAGCTATCAGCACCGTATTGGTGTCATAGAAGGAATTTGGCAAACCCCTTTCTTTGCTTATTTTTCCAAATAGTTCAATTTGGAACCACTTGTTTCTTGAATATTTGGTAGCATTCACTTACAAATCCATCTGAGCCTGGAGATTTTTTTCTTAGGGAGTTTATTGATAGCTTGTTCAAATTAATTTTTTGAAATAGGGTTAAGTATTTAATTTCTTCTTTTAACCTGGACAATTTATATTTTTGGAAATATTCATCCATTTCACTTAAATTATTGAATTTATTGACATACAGTTGAGCAAAGTAGTTCCAAATTATTACTTTAATTTCTTTCTCATTGGTAGTGAATTTACATTTTTTCATTTTTGATGCCGGTAATTTGGCTTTCTATTTTCTTTGTTTAATCAAATTAACCTATGGTTTATATGTTTTATTAGTTTTTATAAAACCAACTCAGTCTTATTTATTAGTTCAAAAGTTTTCTTGCTTTCAGTTTTTATTAATTTCACCTTTAATTTCCAAATTTCTAATTTGATATTTAATTGGGGATTTTTCATTTTTCTTTTTTCTAACTTTTTTTAGCAGCATGCTCAGTTCTCCTCTTTCTCTATTTTATTCATGTAAGCTTTAGAGATAGAAAATATCCCCTAATAACTGCTTTGACTATATCCCATAAGTTTTAGTATAGAATCTCATTATTGTTGTTGTCTTGGATGAAATCATTAATTTTTTCTGATTTGTTGTTTGATCCATTCATTCTTTAAAATTAGGTTGTTTACTTTCCTATTAGTTTTAGTTCTATCTCTCCATGGCCCTTTATTGCACATGATTTTTATTGCATCATGGTCTGAAAAGGATGCATTCAATATTTCTGCCTTTCTGCATTTGATCATGAGGTTTTTATGCCCTAATATATGGTAAATGTGTAGGTGCAACATACCTACAATAAAAAAGACATTTCCTATCCTCATTCAGTTTTCTCCAGAGATATATCATATTTAAGTTTTCTAAGATTCTATTTACCTCTTTAACTTCCTTCTTGTTTATTTTATGATTAAATTTATCTAATTCTGAGAGAGGTTGAGGTCTCCCACCAGTAGAGTTTTTGCTGTCTATGTCATCCTATAGCTCACTCAGCTTCTCCTCTAAGAATCTGAATGCTATACCTCTTGGTGCATACATATTTAGTATTGAAATTGCTTCATTGTCTATGGTACATTTTAGGAGGATATGGCTTGCTTCCTTATCTCTTTTAATGAGATCTATTTTTGCAACTGCTTTGACAGAAATAAGGATTGCTACCCCTGCTTTTTTCACTTCAGTTCAAGCATAATATAATTCTGCTCTAACTTTTACTTTCACTCTGTATTTCTGTGCTTCATATATGTTTCATGTAAGTAGCATATTGATTCTAGTTTTTAATCCACTCTATCTGCTTCCATTTTATGGGACAGTTCACGTTCCCAGTTGTAATTACTAACTTTTTATTGCCCTCCATTTGTTTTCCCCCTTTTTTTAAAGTTTTTGCAAGGTAATGGGGTTAAGTGGCTTGCCCAAGATGACACAGCTAGGTAATTATTAAGTGTCTGAGGCTAAATTTGAACTCAGGTACTCCCGACTCCAGGGCTGGTGCTCCATCCACTGCACTACCTAGCCACCCCAACTCCTTCTTTTACCTTATTGTTCCTCTCCAATGTTTTGCTTCCAAATACCACCTCCCTCTATGTGTTTCTCTCTCTTCTATCCCTGTTTTTTTCATTTTCTTTCCCCTTTCCCTTCTTTCCTCTTCTTCCTTCCCTCCTTTCAATCAGTCCCTTCTTCCCTCCCCTGCCTTCCTTCCTAATACTTGGAAGGTAAAATAAATTCTAAACTCAGCTGAGTGTGTTAATCCCTCTCTGAGCCAAATATGATGAGAGTGAGATTCAGAAAGTTCTCACATCCTCCCTTCTTTCCCTCCATTGCATAGGTCCTTTGTACTTTTTCATGTGATGTAATTTGTCCTATTCAATCTCCCCCTTCCTCCTATCTATTTATACTGTCCCCCACTTTTTAATGAAATAATTTTTAAAATAATTCCATCAAAGTCAAGAACATCCCATGAATGTTCATACCTTTAGACTAAGTATATTCCCTCTAATAGAGTTACAGTCCTAAAGAGTTATGAGAATCTTCCTCCCAGATGGGGATGTAACCAGTTTAATCTTATTGGATAATAGTTTTTTTCCCCCTATTTACCTTTTCATGTATCTCTTGAGTCTTCTATTTGAAGATCAAATTTTTTGTTTAGCTCTGCTCTTTTCATCAGGAAAGTTTGAAAATCTCCTTTTCCATTAAATGTCCATCTTTTCCCCTGCAAGAGAAGGCTCAGTTTTGCTGGATAGTGAATACTTGGTTTTAATCCAAGCTCCCTTGCTCTCAGGAATATCATATTCAAAACCCTTGGATCCCTTAATGTTGATGCAGCCAGGTTCTGAATTACCCTGATTCTGGCTCCTTGGTATTTGAATTGTTTCTTTCTGGCTTCTTGAAGGATTTTCTCCTTGATCTGATCAATCTGGAGTTTGGTCACATTCCTTGGTGTTTTCATTTGGGGATCCCCTTCAGGAGGGGATCAATGTAATCTTTCAATGGTTATTTTCCCCTCTGGTTCTAGGATATCAGGGCAGTTCTCCTTCACTATATCTTGAAATATGGAGTGTAAGCTTTTTTTTTTTAATCAAGATTTTCAAGTAGTGCTGTGATTCTTAAATTGTCTCTCCTCGGTCTATTGCTCTTTCTTCATTTTAGGATGGTAACTTTCTCTAGGATCTTATGTTGGAGATGCTGGTTCACAGACCTTCACTGTTGAGAACCCTAGAGACCTTGCTTACTGGGGTTAGGAGCCCCAGAGGATTACTTAGGGGACCCACCAGTAGGAGCTTTCTCTGGATAGTCTGGGTTGGGAGTGTCAGCTGCCCACTCCCTAGACCTGGGGCTGGATCTGGGCTATCCTCATGTAACCCAGTCACTGAGCTAGTAGGGCTAGAAATGCCAGAGGGTCTCTCTGAATGCTTAGTGCTGGGGGATTTCTGCCACTCACCTTGGGACCTTGGGGAATGGTAAGAATACCTGGGGCTGTGTTTGTACTGGAGAAAACCAGGTCCTCCCACAGGTATGCAGGAGCTTACAAGCCTTTCAGACTAGTTGTGAACTGATTGGTGGAATGGGTGTTCAGGGTAGCTCTACTGAAACTCTCCCAGTCCACCTGTTGCATACCCCAAAGGCTTGTGCTTCCACTACTGTGGGTTTTCAGGTTAGTCCTTGGCCACACCCTGCTGCCTATGTGCTAGGCCTCTGCTCTCTGTTCTGGCCATGTTCAGGTTCCCTCCATGAAAGACCTTGTTGGAGGATGATCCCCTCTGTTTTTTTGTTCTGAAATCTGTTAAGAGATTTGATTGATATTGGTTCTGAAGGAGAGCTAGGAGACCCTAAAACAATGCTTGGTTTCTCTCTGACATCTTGAGCATAAGTTCCCATGTTTTTAACATCTTAAAGAAAATGTGGGGTTTATAGCTTCCTTCTGTACTTCATAGAATTGTGAGGAAATGCATTTGAAATAAGAGCCTGGTCAATAGCAGTTGTTGCTGTCACACAATTCTGGGTCCAGCACAGAGTGGGGTGGCAGTCCCCACACTGACTTCAGGACCACTCCCCAAACTTTGTGCCAGTTTCACTTTCACATAAGTTTTGCATACTTTCACATGTTAATGGGATTCCCTGAGAAGTGGGTGAGGGAGCAGCTGGAGGAAAAGAGAGAACTGGAATTTAAAGGTTTAAAAATGAAAAAAAAATATCACTTTCCTCCACATTCCAAGTGAAGGAGCCTAGATGGGTATATTTTTCTGTGTTTCAGGATGCCATGACCTTCCAGGATGTGGCTGTGGACTTCACCCAAGAAGAATGGAGACTATTGGGCCCTGCTCAGAAGGAGCTTTACAAAGTCATCATGCTGGAGAACTACAGGAACCTGGTCTCTCTGGGTGAGGAGACCTCCCTTTGACTGTCTAAGAAGCTATTCCCCTGAGTCCATAGTGGGCAGGACCTGTGTGGCCATTAAGAATTAATAGTGATTTTTTTGACAAGGAGAAATCACATCTCTATTTCCATGATATTCATGAGACATACTGTTTTGTTCCCTCTTCATAGTTTGTGCTTTGTAAAATTAGAGTCATTTTCAATGTATAATTATCCTTCCACTTCAAGGAGTTTATGGGTACAGCACACTGAAATCTGGAAAATCCCTGTAAATTATTTTGGCTCTCCTTTCATATCAAAGGAAAAGGCTGAATTTTTCTTTTTCTCTTACCTTATTACAAAATTTGGGTTGATATCATATAATGTTGTTCATATATTTTATGTATTTCTGAGTACCTAAACTTTTTCTGTATCTGGTGACTTTTGCATGTTTTCTGAGGCTTCCTCAAAATTCCCCATTTAATTTCTTATGCTGATCCATGATATATCAAGACCAGGGTGAATTAAGTCTAGATGTGGAAGAGAACTCTACTTCCTTTGGAGTAGTGCCTTTCCCATCCTTTGTGGCCTTAGGTAAAGGCTGCTCCCTCAGTACAGATGTGAAATGGTTCTCTATGCCTAGGAAGGAGCTAAACATTCGTTGTGACTATTCACCACTCTTTGGCTTAGACTACTCCCCTTTCTCCCCACTCACAAATACCAAATAGAACAGAACACAGATCCTGACCTTTCACACCCAGTCTACATTGGCAGTAACCCTTGGTCATCCTCAAATGGTGCTTTTCCCTGGTAAAGGAGGGGCTTGTTGAACTTCTGAGATGATTCTCTTTCCTCAATACTTTCTCATTTTCTTTGAGTAGGGTATCCCATTTCCAAACCATATGTGATCTCCCTGCTGGAACAAAGGAAAATCCCATGGATGGGTGACAGAGAAAACTCCAGAAAGCCCTGTCCAGGCCAGTGTATAGAAGGTAGGCAGATGGCAGTTCAAGTCCTTCATTCAGGAGGAAGCTCTAAGATATCATTGATGGAGAATCTTCCATGTTGTTGACTTATGAAATTGAACCTCCTCTTTTATCCCATGGTAGAATTCAAAGGGAACATATGTATCATCTTTGAATGTAAACAGTTTATTCTTGATTGGGTCTCTCCTGTCTTTGAACATCAGTTTCTCTGCAGTTCTGGTCTTTCTATCAGAAATACTTAGAAGTCTTCTGTGACTTTAAAGGTCTATTTTTCCCCTACAACATTATACTTGATATTGCTGGATAAATTTTTCTTGGCTGTAAGACCATATGCTTGTCTTCTGGAATATCGTGTTCCAAGTTCTCCACTCTTTTCTAGTGGTAGTTGCTAAATCATGTGTGATCCTGACTGTAACTCCTCAGTCCTTGAATTCTTTCATTCTGCTTACAGCATTTTTTCTTTATAAAATATATATATTTATTAAATGAAATAATATAATAAACTGCCTCGTTAAAAATATTTAAATAGGGGAGGCTAGGTGGTGCAGTGAATAGCGTACTGGACCTGGAGGCAGGAGTACCTGAGTTCAAATCTGGCCTCAGACACTTAATAATGACCTAGCTGTGTGGCCTTGGGCAAGCCACTTAACCCCACTGCCTTGCAAAAACCTAAAAAAAAAAAAAAAGAAAAAGAAAAAGAAAAAACATTTAAATACTGGTATTTTTTCATTTCAGATTGGAAAACTGAACCTGAAAGAAAGAAACTTGTTTCAAAGTTTGACATTGTTATGGACAAATTATCCCAGGAACAATACTCAAAAGATAATTACCAGTCTGCCCGGTTGGGAGAAGGCTGGAATTATGATCCTGAGAAACTTTCTTTGCACAATGAATGTGGGGAATCATTCAAGTGGAATTCAAATCTTTTTCAGGATCATATAATATATAATATGAATCAAACTCATGATTATAATAAAATTGGAAAGGACTTAGTGCAACGTAAACACCATCCTGAGCATCAGAAAATGCATCCTAAAAAGAAACTTCATGTATGTAAAGACTATGGCAAAACTTTTAGCTTCAGCTCATCCTTTAGGTACCATCAGAAGATTCATACTGGAGAAAAGCCTCATAAATGCAATGAATGTGGAAAAGCTTTCATTCTTCAAAGACAACTTAACTCCCATCAGAGAATTCATACAGGAGGGAAACCTTATAAATGTAATGATTGTGGAAAAACTTTTAGATACAACTCATCCTTTACTTACCACCAGAAAATTCATACTGGAGAGAAACCTTATGAATGTTGTGAATGTGGGAAGGTCTTCAGAGGGAACAGTTGAATTCCCATCAAAGAATTCACATAGGAGAGAAACCCTATGAATGTGATGAGTGTGAGAAAGCCTTCAATTGGAGCACACAGCTTACTTTCCACAAGAGAATTCATACTGGAGAAAACCTTATGAATGTAATGAATGTGGGAAGGCTTTCATCCAGAGCACACATCTTACATATCACCAAAGGATGCATACAGGAGAGAAACCTTATGAATGTAATGAATGTGGGAAAGCTTTTAGCTCAAGTATATCCCTTACTTACCATCAGAGAATTCATACTGGAGAAAAACCTTATGAATGTAATGAATGTGGAAAATCTTTTAGGCACAATTTATCTTTTCTTTATCACCAGAAAATTCATACCAGAGAAAAATCTTATAGATGTATTGAATGTGGAAAGGGCTTCATTCTCCAAACACAGTTCATGTCCCACCAGAAAAAAACATACTGAAGAGAAGCTATCACCAACATAATGGATATGGAAAAGTTTTTGATTCATCTGAATTGCTTATTTATCCCACAGATACTTTGTAGTAGAAGAAAATGGTAATAATGTTGGAAAGCTTTCAGTTGAAGCACACCTTCTTAGCACCAAAATGTTTATCCTAGAAAGATTGCAGAAATAATGAATATGACAGTATTATTTTTTGAACTCAGAGAAACTTTATGAGCATATTGAATATATGAAAACTCTTCCAGCCAGGTGCTCACCTTAGAGAATATTAGAAAAATATTAGAGAGGAGTCCTGTAAGGGAAACCAATGTGGGAAAGACTTTAAGCATCCAACACCTTTTAATTCCTATAAGAATTGCTGAAAAATGAATATTTGGTGTTTACACTGCATTAAGTCCTTTCAAATATGTTGACTCCAATTTATTCTGTATTAACCTGTTTTCTATTTAGGCACATGCATGAACTGAAGGACCAACTGCTTTTCTCTTTAATATCTTATTTTCCTCCAACTGGTACCAAAAAACTTAACTGAAAAAAAAAATAGTCTCAACAGTTTCTGGAATGTCTTCCTTATCTAGACTGACAGTTTTCTTAGCTTTACTAACAAGGACAGTCATTCTCCCCAATTTACATTTTCCATAGCTGGTATGGTTTTTCCTTTGTATACCATCAACTGCACATTAATGAACAACCATCTTTCCTTTCTTTATTTCATGTCATATATAAATATTATTAGCTAAATTGTAGATGACACACATTCTTCTCAACTACTGGTGGTGGCGTTACTGTCTGTGTGTGTGACAGGACTTGTTCTCTGATTCATCTGGCTTATTGGCACTAGCTAGTCTAACTGATCAGAAAAATCAGAGGGATATCCAGGTGACCTAGTGGATAAAGTACTGGTCCTGGAGTCAAGGGGACCTGAGTTCAGATCCAACCTCAGAACCTTAACTAGCTGGGTAACCTTGGACAAGTCAGAACCCAGTTGCCCCCCCCACACCCGACCCCCGTCCCAAAGAAAAAGAATTTAGATCGTGTGTTTTGGCAGCCTTGACTTAGACTGGCTAGTTTAACCTTCACAAGTCCTCATCTTTATGAACTTTCTAATTACACACTAGTAGTTTGTCAATTTGCGAACTTCTACAATTGGAGAACAGGAAAGAATGATCTAGTTATAATCTCTCGTTTTGTGCTCCAAATCAAGAGATCTATAGAGACAAGATAGTGTTTGTGTATTTTTGTATTGCTTTGTCTGATTTTCTTTTATTCACATTTACTCAGTGTCCTGGCCAATTTTCCAATCTAAATTCTTAGTTAAATTGCCTTTCTGATCTAGTCTGGTGTCTGGCATTGAGATAATAAGGAGCCTTTGGAAAAATGAATTATGTATCTGTGTTCTTGGATCTTTAGGCAACATACAAATTATACAAAACTGTATAAATCATTCAGTACAAGTATAAGAATTTCTAACATTGGGTGTCTCACATCTATGTGAGACTAGATTAGCAGAAAAATATAATGGCTAGTTTTTGTTTTTGTTGTGTTTTTTAGGGCTAACAACACTTTCAATTAGATGGCATTCAATATTTATTTATGCTAAAGTTCTTGCTATTACCATTAATGCTGCTGAATATTTTTATACATAAGAGATTGTATTTTTACATGGACTTTCTTTTTTTTTATTTTTGTTTGGTTTTTTTTGCAAGGTAACCAGGTTAAGTGACTTACCCATGGTCACACAACTAGGTAATTATTAAGTGTCTGAGGTTATCATTGACTTTCGTAGGGTGCAAGAAAGACCAGTGATTGTATTACTAGGCCATCAGCTATATTATTTATATAAGATTTATTGTGCATATCATCCCCTCCAAAGTTGAATTTTCCATTTTTACAAATCTCCCATTTTGATGTATATAATGTTCAATTGTTTTAATTTGTACTTTCTTGATTCTAGTAGTTTTTAAACTTTTTTTACCTACAGATAGCTTACTTTTTTAATTTGAAAACTGTTCCTATCCATTGAGGAATGATTTATTAAGATTTGTAATTTGAGTCAATTATTTAGAGAGGTAGGGAAGTCAGACTTTTAACAGAGATATTTATTACAAACATTATCCCAAGACCAATCCATTCTTATTCTAGCTGCAAGGATTTTATATTTGCACAAGTTTTGTTAGTGTTGATTTTCTTTTGCATACATTAAAATTCTCTCATCTTTTAAAATTGTCTTTATTTCATGGCTTATTACACATTCATTTCCTATCCACTATCCTACTATTCTACCCTACTCTTTTTATAGAGTACCTTTTTGTATTTATTTGGTTTATTCCTTTGAGATTCCTTCTGTTATGTATTATGTAGTAAACTAAATCTATGTTCTGCTAACTGCAATCTATTTTCCTCTATTTTACTCATAAGAATGAGTTTTCCCATAGTACTTTCTATTCTTAGGTTTATCAAAGACCATCAAGGCATTTCTTTGAAGTCTTGTTTTGTTTATGTATATACACCACTAATCTTATGTCACCAGCTGCTTACTGGATATCTCAAACCATCAAATTCAATATAATAACTCAAACTCAGTATTGCCAAAATGCAGCACCTGTTTCCCCCTAAAGTAATACCTTGTCCAGATTTCCTTATTTGTTCCATACTGGCAGCACATAAAAGTAGTAGAATCCAGTTCTTACAGTCATTTATGTAGGAATCCTGGGATCTTATATCCAGAGTTGGTGCAGGGATAAGTAATGCAAATCAAATGCATCTCCTGAGCCAGAACCCCCCCCCCCCGCCCCCAGCAGCTTCCCAGATGGGGCCAGTCACCCTGATTCATGTAAGTTGCTGGAAACTGCACAAAGCCACTTTGGATGTGTCCATATCAGGGATATCTTTGCTTATTAATTATGCATCTTTATTTAAATAAACTTTAGCATTGAAAAGTAAAAGTCCCATGTCTGTCTCCTTCCTTTGCTATTTCCCACCCATCTGCCCTCTTCTGAACTTCATCATGCCCTAGAAACCTCTTCAACTTCTAAGATTACTTCAGCCCTTATGACTACCCTCTGCCCCTAAGATTTCTCCCTCTGAATGGTGGAGGGCTCCTGCCTGAACTTCCATTTGCAAGCCTATCTATTCTTTCCTCCATTGCACCCCCCCCAAAAAAAAAAAACTTCTCCATTGCCCAAGAAATGGAATTTGAGCGAAGGAGGAAAGTTTCCCCTGAAGATACAAAGATTCATTCAAGGTAGGTTTATATAGGTTTCAAGGACTGAGGAGCAGGGGAGGGTTTGGGGAGTTGGAGCAAAAAGTGATTTGTCAAGGTCTGAGTTGCTGGTCTGAGATCAATTTGGCAAGTAATCGTTTCACCCAGTTTCAGAGTTGGAATTTGTAGAATGTAGGATTGGCTATTTCTCATAACAAGTTGTACAGTTAGATACTCTGGCACCTCTTTTGGGTGAGAAGAGTTCAGATGTGAATGAAATGGAGAGATTCTCAAAGTGGAACTGCACTATCATGCCATTGTCCTGGAGACTTCTTTCCCTCTTACTCCTTTTTCACCTTTTTTCTTTTTTTTTTTTGATGTCTTCAGGTAGAGGACTATCTCCCCCACCCCCTCCCCCCATTTTTGGTATCCACAGTACCTGGCACAATGCCTTCCAATAGCAAGGTTTTAATGTTCATTAAACGTCTGACTCCAGGGGGTTCAATACAGTGGTCCACCTGTTCTCCCCTAGAAAACCCTAACAGTCATGGAAGAGGTACCACAACAGGCTGGTGAAGGTTAGAGCCTGTCCATATCCTCTTCTTTATTCCCATGACTATGAAAATCCAGCCCCATTATCCCTCCATACAAGACCTGCACTATATATTTTTGCTGTTATCCAAGGGAAATCTGGACTCCAGTTGGTTGCCATTTTGTTGTGAAGGCATTTAATGAAATGACTGATTATACTGGGGAAACTGTCAGGATGACCTTCATTTGTTCAAAAGAATTTATATAGACAACTCTGCCGGCACATACTGTCATCTGTCCTTTGTTTTCAAAGACAACCAATGATATTAGGAGGTGATGTCTTGAATTGTATGTGCATTGGATTTGTGAGGTACTGTTGCTCAAAGTCATCAACCTCATTCTTTCTTAAATAATCATCAAAGCCCAGTGACAAGACAAAAGTTGAGATGACTGGCAGTACCCCAGGTTGCAGAGGATAATTTTGGAATCTTCAATGTCTGACCAAGCTGTAAGCTCTCCATTGCACCTGCTTCAACTGTCTTCACATCTGTTGGAATAAATCACTCTTATCCACCCATTCCATCTCTTAGCTCACTAATGGGTTTGAGATCCATTAGTTATCCTTGGCCTGTTTTAACTACCTCCCAAGACAGTTTACTGGGGTATGACCACTGTGCATACTATAGCTTCTTGTAGCCACAAGTAAAAGTTAAGTGCCTGGTGGCAGCTAGATGGTACAATGTATAGATCATCAGCCCTGGAGTCAGGAGGACCTGAGTTCAAATCCAGCCTCAGATACTTAATAATTACCTATCGGTGTGACCTTGGGCAAGTCATTTAACCCCATTGCCTTGCAATGACCAAAAGAAAGAAAGAAAGAAAGAAAGAAAGTTAAGTGCCAATGGTGATGAGCAGCCAAAAAAGGCTCAGCAAGCTCTACATCAGAAGTCCATGTTGTCCTTGAATATTCCATGCACCTTAAAAACTAAAGTTTCTGGTTCTTGCTACTAGATATACAAAGGGGAAAAAATGAAATAGTTCCCATCCTCAAGGAATTTCCCTCTAGTGAGGAAATAAACTACATAGCTGAAAATTAAATTCAAAATGAGTTTCTCAGGAGAAAACATCAGCAACCAGGGTGGTGGTGATCATAGGCTCCCTAATAAAAGGTGACATCTCACTTGAGTATTGAATGACGTCAATTATTCCATGAAGTGGGAGAAAGAGCTGTATTCCAAACATGGTGGGTGGGCTGTGCAAAACCATGGAGATGGACTCGTGTATAGAGAACAGAAAAGTAGGCCAGTCTGGCTAGAACCTAGAGTAAATAGAGCATATGTATTAAATCTGGAAAAGTATCTGGTATCATCTTGTAAAGAGATTGAAAAGCCAAATCTCAAGGCAAGATGGAGCCAGTGGGGCTTGGTTAAACTTATACTGTAGAAATTTAGGCATCTCACCTAGATTATGGTAGGATTCCATATTTCATGTTGAATTAAAGTACCTCTGAATTGTAGCTCATTTAGATGTAAATAAACTTCTTTAACATCTTTGTATTTGGTTGAAAAGTACTTTTTAATGTGCATCATAAAATGTAGAAAAACTACCTTATAAATTCCAAGTTCAAGTCATTTAATTCTGCAATACAGATTGTAATATATAGTTTATTAAACCATTGTGGGGCAGCTAGGTGGCACAGTGGCTAGAGCACCAGCCCTGGAGTCAGGAGGACCTAAGTTAAAATCCAGCCTCAGATGCTTAATAATCATGCAGCTGTGTGACCTTGGGCAAGCCACTTGACCCCATTGCCTTGCAAAAACCTAAAAAAAAAAACCCATTGTAAATATATTCCTCTTTTTTTTTTTTTTTGCAAGGCATTGGGGTTAAGTGACTTGCCCAAGATCACACAGCTAGATAATTATTAAGTGTCTGAGTTAGGATTTGAACTCAGGTCATCCTGACTCCAAGGGCTGGTGCTCTATCCACTGCGCCACCTAGCTACCCCAAATATATTCCAACTATATCTGGGTTGATATTAAATTTCCTAAAAACATAATTAACCACATTAATGACAAAAAATGTCAATCAATAAAAAGATTTTTGACAAGACAGCACACCTGTTTATTAAAAATGCTAAAATGCATAGGAATAAATGAAGCTTTCCTAAATATGAGAAGCACAAAGAATTGAAATTACTGTAATGAGAACAAACTAGAGTCAATAATAATATATACATATGTGTACATATGCACTTGTGTAAATGTCTGTGTGTATGTATATGTGCATTAATATCTCTATGTGGGTATATGTGTATTGCACACACATGCATGTTTCATAGATACTGGCTCAGGTAGGAGATAGTAGAATAATGGGAATACATCCTCTACTGAGGACTCTGAACCAGCATGATTCTTGGTATTTTTCATCTGTTACTGGTTTCCTTACTGGTCAAACACAGAGGTTGTTAGCAGGCAATGACCACATCAGTCTTAGTTCCTTTTCAGATCTTCAATGGTCCTTCAGCATGGTCCATTCTTGGACAGAAAGCTTGAAGTAGCCCACTGACAGATTGTAGAGAGTATAATACCTAGAGCTGCTCATATTCTGAGTGACAAAACTGTGTCCCTTTCAGACTTTTCTTTACTCTTCTAGAGTAGAATCATAGGATCTTGGGGCGGCTAGGTGGTGCAGTGGATAGAGCACCAGCCCTGGGGTCAGGAGTACCTGAGTTTAAATCCGGCCTCAGATACTTAATAATTACCTAGCTATGTGACATTGGGTGAGTCGCTTAACCCCATTGCCTAGCAAAAACTAAAAAAAAAAAAAAAAAAGAATCATAGGATCTTGAAAATTAGAGGAAGCTACTACAGACTCCATCTAATGATAGTCTACAAGACTTAACCACACCTTGAGTGTCATCTGGGAAATCAATTGAGAGAAGAATGCTGCAAATCAAGATGGTAGCCAATTATGGTGACAGAATCAAGTCCAGGAGATTCTATTATTTTTCCACCTTTTCCCTTGTGTCTCTTCCAGGATGAATTGCAAAGAGAAGTAGACCCAGGGTAGCAATACATAAGGAGAAAAGACCATGTGAAAAGATCTTAGGGCTCTGTAAATGTGAATCATTTTAATCAAGTATAGTCTCCCAGTGTCTATCTAGTTGTGTGCTCTTTGTGTGGGATCTCTTTTTCTACTGATGCTGTATATATTTGTGGGACAGTACACTCCAGGTTTATGGGGGGGAAATGGTTACTGCTATTCATTCTAAACCATGTCCATTAATGTTTTTTTTTGTCTTGAACTAAATTGTGTTGATTAGCTTACTATTAAAAGTGAATAAAATGGAGTGAGTTCTTGTTAAATAGTTTTAAGAGTTCATTGAACCTCTGATAGTCATCCCCTAGGGCAGGGTTGTCCCACCTTACTTTTAAAAATTTTTATTTAAACAATATATTTTGATTTGGCATTTTAGTGAGAGCTCTGCAGTAGTTGGCTTCAGCTTCCTTTACTAAAGCCTGTAGTAAAACCACAGGCTGGCCCACATGCAGACCTGCCCTAGGGAACAGAATTTTGGGGTGAGAGTTTAGGGAGTATGCCAAAGGGAATGCTACATCTCAATATTCATAAAGCATTTAAATTAATGAAAAATTCTAGAAACAAAGTAGGGAGCCATGAATTATGGCTTATTTTCAGATCCCATTACAAAAAAACATGAATTTTTATTAATACTCACAATGTAAGTAAAGAACGATCAAGAAAATTTACTGGGGTGTTTCCCCCTGAATCTACATATGTCTTAAACTTTTATTCAAATATTTGCTACTGAGAGATAGCTAGGTGGCGCAGTGGATAGAGCACCGGCCCTGGAGTCAGGAGTACCTGAGTTCAAATCCGGCCTCAGACACTTAATAGTTACCTAGCCGTGTGGCCTTGGGCAAGCCACTTAACCCTATTGCCTTGCAAAAAAACTCAAAAAAAATTTGCTACTGAATAAATAACAATATTTGAAAGATGAAGTAAACGAAATAGAGCAATTGTGAACTGATGGTTCCTATGGTTCATTGATTAGAATCTCAATTTTTGATCATGAAACAATTATTTTCACTGCCAGAAATTCAAAGTGGTTTGTTTTGTTTTTTGCAAGGCAAATGGGGTTAAGTGGCTTGCCCAAGGTCACACGGCTAGGTAACTTAAGTGTCTGAGGTTAGATTTGAACTCAGGAACTCCTGACTCCAGCGCCGGTGCCCTAACTACTGTGCCACCTAGCTGCCCCCAAAGTGTTTTTTAAAAGATATTGAAAATACATCAATTGAACCATACAAATTATTTTTTGATAACTTTATCAGGTGTCTTTTAGTTGTCAAAAGATATATAACAATTAAACAAAATCAAAAGAAAGAAAAAATAGAAGAAAATAAGAAATATTTCACTGGAAAAAAGTTAACCTGAAAAATAGATCAAGAAGAGAGAATTTAAAAATTACTGGGCTACCTGAAAGCCATGAGCATAAAAAGAACTAAGTCATCTTTTAAGAAGTTATCACAGAAAATTGCCCTGATATTCTAGAACCAGAAGGTAAAAGTGATATTGAAAGAATACACTGATCACCTCCTAAAAGAAATTCCAAAATGAAAACTCCCAGTAATATTATAGCCAAATTCCAGAGCTCCCAGGCCAAGGAGAAAATATTGTAAGGAACCAGAAAAAATAATTGAAATATTGTGTAGTCAGTCAATATAACACAAGATTTAGCAGCTTCTACATTAAAGGATTGAAGGGCTTGGACTATTATATTCTGGAGGCAAAGGAGTTAGGTTTGTAAACAAGAATCAATTACCCAGTAAAACTGAGTATAATCCTACTGGGGGAAATTGGATGTTTAAGGAAATAGAGGAATTTCTAGCATACTCTGAGCCAAATGGAAAATTTGACTTTCAAATACAAGACTGAAGAGAAGCATTAAAGGTAAATAGGGAAAGGAAATCATAAAGGATTCAATAAGATTAGACTGTGTTCATTCCTACATGGGAAGATGATACTTGTAACTCCAGTTAGGAGTAAAGACAGAGGACACAGAGGTGAGTTGAATATAATGGGGATGATATCCAAGAAAAATAAAATCAAGCAATGAGAAAGAAGAATGTATTGGGAGAAAGGAAAGGAAGAGGTTGAATGGGGGTAAATTATCTCATATAAAAGAAGTTCAAAAGAGCAATGATCCAAGAGAATTCTGAAAGATTTATGAAGAAAAATGCTATTTACCTTTAGAGAAAGAACTTATGGGATCTGAATGCAAATCATAGCATATATTTTATTTTCTTTTAAAGAAAGATTTTATTTATTTTGAGTTTTACAATTTTCCCCCTGATCTTACTTCCCTCCCCACCATAGAAGGTAATTTGCCAGTCTTTACATTGTTTCCACGGTATGCATTGACCTAAGTTGAATGTGATGACAGAGAAATCACATCCTTAAGGAAGAAAAATAAAGTATAAGAGATAGCAAAATTACATAGTAAGATAATGGGGTTTTTTTTCCTACATTGAAGGTAATTATCTTTGGTCTTTGTTCAAAGACCACAATTCTTTCTCTGAATACAGATGGTATTCTTCATTGCATATAGTCCCAAATTGTCCCTAGTTATTGGACTGATGGAATGAGCAAGTCCATCAAGGTTGATCATCACCCCCATGTTGCTGTTAGGGTGTACAATGTTTTTCTGGTTCTGCTCATCTTGCTCAGTATCAGTTCATGCAAATCCTTCCAAGCTTCCCTGAATTCCCATCCCTCCTGGTTTCCAATAGAACAATAGTTCCATGACATACATATACCACAGATTGTTAAAACAATGAAGGACATTTACTCAGTTTCCAATTCTTTGCCACCATCCAATTCTTTGCTATGAATATTTTTGTACAAGTGGTGTTTTTACTTTTTTTCATCATCTCTTCAGGGTATAGAACCAGTAGTGGTATTGCTGGGTCAAAGGGGATGCACTTTTTGTTGTCTTTTGGGCATAATTCCAAATTGCTCTCCAGAAAGGTTGGATCAGTTCACAGTTCCACCAACAATGTATTAGTGTTCCAGATTTTCCACATCCCTTCCAACATTGATCATTGTCCTTTCTGGTCATATTGGCCAATCTGAGAGGTGTGAGGTGGTATCTCAGAGATACTTTAATGTGCATTTCTCTAATAAATAATGATTTAGAGCAATTTTTCATACATAGCATATATTTTAAAAGTTTGTTTTTTTCTTGTATTTTTAGTTTTGTTTTCTTTCACAACATAACTAATATAGAAATATGCTTTGCATGACTATACTTGTATAGTCTATGTTAAATTACTTTCCTTCTCATAAAGGGGTCAGGGAATGGAGAGAATTTGTAACTCAAAATTTTTAAAAATAAATGTTAATTGTTTTTACATGCAATTTGGGGAACATAAAATATTAATTTTTAAAATTACAAATAAAGTCTTAGACCATTAAAATTATGCATTTAGAGAAATATAGGAAGCTATATATATATATATACATAAATGAAAACAAGACTAAAGGGCAATTGAACTCTGATTAATTAAAATGATCATTTTATTTCAATGAATCTCTTGATGTGGATGAAGATTCACCAAAGAAGCTGGAGATAGATTAAAGAACTGGGAGATGGCAGTATCCCTAAAACCTGGAGAAAATTGAGTATTAAAGAAGAGGTGATTTACAGTATCCCAGGTTGCAGAGAAGTCAAGAAAGATGGGTGAAAAAAGTGATAGAATTTGATCATTAAAAAAATCATTCTTAATGTTTCCATTGAATGATGAGGCTCAGTAACTGGGCAACAAGGTCCTCATCTGCAATGCACCTTTGATGTTCTAGGTGCTGCTCCTGTTTAGTGCTAACAGTTTATATTGGAAGATACTATGAAAGAAAGAGATTTCACTGCTGGGATATCCCCTGGGATCTTACCACCAAGGGATATAATGTAATAGGATCAAATTTCAAGTCTCTACCTAAGGCAGTCTAAGATAGTCTTTCCTTAAAAGGTGTGGACTTATTCCTGGTGGCCTATGGACACAAAAATTAGGATATGATGATTTACCAGCTCCTCACTTGGCTTGCTAAAACAACATATTGACAACAGAGAAGTTACATCCAACTATCAAAGCTTTATCTTTACCACGAGAGTTTAGGGCATGCTACATTTTTCTGCTCTTGTTATCTTTTCCTGATATGGCTACACAAACCAATTTTTATAAGATAGATACAGATGTCTCATTTCATTCCAGAACAACCAGACAAACCCGATTCAGGTCTATCTATTAGATAACTTCTCTCCACTCACATAGCCACCATTCTAATTTTATCCTTTTCCACTCTGCCCTGGGATATTGCAATAGCCTATTTTGTCTCTTGCATCTGGGCTCTCCTTTTCAAACCTTCAGCCTAACTGTCAGAATGATCCTCTTAAAGCAGAGTTCTTACCTTTCTTAAGAACCAGTGACTCCTTCCCTCAAAACCCAAGTATAAACTCATTTTTGGCTTTTAAACACCTTCATAATTTGGCTCCGGTCTACCTTTCTAGATTCATCACATTCTCGTGATTTTCACTCTCACTGTGCTCTTCCTAAACTGGTCTACTTATTCTTCTGTGATTTATGGTCCAGTTGTGCCTGCTATTCTATTCTAATGGAGTTCTAGGTGGGGAGTCAGGGAATTTGGGCTGGGGTACACTCCATCTTCTGTACTGGACATTGTTTCCCTTCTCTATGACTTTGCATGCCCATATTCCTCATCTCAGGAATGCAGTTTTTCCTCTCATCATCTCATGGAATCACTGACTTCAATCAAAACTCACAGCCTATTATGACCACTCGTTCCTCTAGTTGCTAGCATCCTCCTTTCAGAAACTTCTATTTTATATTTCATTTTCAGCATATGTGTTTTTTTGTTTTTACTTTTTTTAGAATTTATTTAAGGGGCAATGGGATTAAGTGACTTGGCCAAGGTCACACAGCTAGGCAATTATTAAATGTCTGAGGTCCTTCTGACTCCAGGGCTGGTGTTCTATCCACTGTGCCACCTAGCTGCACCCCCCTCCAGGAGTATAAATATAATTTCTTTTGAACAATGGAATGTCATATCCTTGGTCTTCCTAATATATTAGTAGTTGTTTCACTTAAATCACTGACGATAAATTATGGCAGCTGGCAAAGGTTCAGATTTTCCTTGGTCAACACTGTGAATGTATAATGGGGTCATCATGTAAACTCAAACTACAGCTGATTTTTCATGAATATTGGGATAGAGAGAGGATATGGTTGAGTTCTACCCTTTGCCAGGTATGGTGCCTCATCCTCCTTGACTCCTTATCTGTACTAGAGATCAGGAGGACCAGCGTGTGGTTTCCTAGAGTCTGTCTGTAAGCATTAAGTATTTGCCATGTGTTAGGTCTTGTGTTAAGTGTTGGGGGAATATAAAAAAGAGACAGAATACAGGTCCTACCCTTAAGAAGCTTTCATTTTAATGGGAGAAGACCACTCATAAGGAAGCTGTCCAATGCAGGGGCATGATGGAGAAATCAGAAAGAGTCAGGGGTGGGAAATGAAGAAAGGGCTAGCCTGGGTGCCCTCCTTGAATGGAGGTTCTGGGAGGGGCTTCAGGGATGAAGAAGACTGGTACATTCAGTCTAGCTCTTGAAAACTAAAGAGGTTTATTTCCAGGGCATTTTGAAGTCCAGAAGAGGGCAGCTGTAAGGAAGATAGCAAAATAATGAGATAGATATGGCACTTTCACTTTTTAAGGCTAAGGTTTTATTCAAGCAAAAATACATAATTAATAAACAAAGATCTCCCTGATGTGAATATGTCCAAGGTGACTGAGCAGTTTCCAGGGTGTATCAGGGTGTCTTGTCTAATCTGAGAAGCTACTAAGGGCTTAGTCAAGGCCTCTTAATTGGTTTAAGTTATTGTCCCTTAACCAAGTCTAATGCTGGCATTTCCATCAGTGAAATCAGTTGTGGGTCTCAAAGCAAAAATTCCCCTAGACCTAAAGGAATTCATCCCCCAGTGACTTATTTTAGTAGTCCTATTGTTGTATCTTGTCATAGGACCAAGAACTAATTCTTCCCTTAACAAATTTGGTTTAGAGCATAGGCTGCTGCTCAGCTTTCTTGTGTGACCAGACACCACCCATTTGTAAAGCATCAGCTGATTAAAAAGCCAGGAGAATAGACATAAGAGTCTTAGCTCCATAAGTACAGTAAGGCCCCTTTATCCCCATCAACTCATAGGGTTTCTTTCCAGTATGTCTTGTATTTAGTGAGAGATTTCCTGACTAAAGACCTTTGCATCAATATGATATTTTTCTCAAGTAAAAAATTTTGAGAGCTCAGTAATAAGGTGGACAACCTCATTGAAAGCCTTCTCACATTGATTACATTTGTAAAAGTTAATTACAGTTTGCATTCTGTTTCATGAATTTATCAGTTTGACGAGCTTTTGCCAATAAGCCAGTACAAATTGGAGAAATAGGTTGCATATACAGAGTGGCATACCCCGGCTACGTTTGATGGGAATGTGTAGCATTCATAAGTAGGCTAGTAATAGTATTTTATATGTTGTATGAAACAAAGAAGAAAAAGATGGGTCTGGAGGTTTCTATTTGTCTTCCTGACTCTGTTACAGTGCTGCTTGTGATACAAAGAACATGTATATATTGTTAGCTTTAGGGAGCTAGAGAAAGAATGTGCCCTTGTTAGCATAGTTAGTATCACTGAGTCAGAGGGAATTGTCTATCGGGGCAGATAAGGGAAAATGTTCCAAAGGCTATTGAGTCGTCTTGTAAAAAATTATCTTTTTTTTAAACAATTAAATCTCTTTGTATCCATTATAAAAGGAAAGAAGACCCTGAAGATGACAAATGTTGCATTTAGTCTTTCAGTTCATGCATCAAACACAGCAAAATTGCAAATGCGAAATGAAATGGAGGGAGTTAAACTCTCCCAAATATTCATTTTAACAATTCCTCCTCTGTCTCTAGATGTAATCATTTTTTTCTTTGGGATACCTAATATGAAGATGACTTTAAGTCAGCTTGTATATCAAATAGGCATCTTGGTCCAAAAGAGGTTATAGCAGTTATGAAACAGCAACACGAAGTTAACAAATCATACTAAATTCAGAAATTTCTCTTAAAAACTAATCAACAGGGGGCGGCTAGGTGGTGCAGTGGATAAAGCACCGGCCTTGGAGCCAGGAGTACCTGGGTTCAAATCCAGCCTCAGACACTTAATAATTACGTAGCTGTGTGGCCTTGGGCAAGCCACTTAACCCCATTTACCCGGAAAAAAAAAAAACAAACCTAAAAAGAAACCTAATCAACAGGGGTAGCAGTGGATAGAACCCCAGCCCTGGAGTCAGGAGGACCTGAGTTCAAATCTGACCTCAGTCCCTTAATAAGTCTAGCTTGTGACCTTGGGTGAATCACTTAAGCCCATTGCCTTAAATAAATAACAATTTTTAAAAAGCTACTCATCCAACTTCAATCAATAAATGAATCAGTCATACTGCAGTAAATCTTTTTTTTTTTAGGTTTTTGCAGGGCAAATGGGGTTAAGTGGCTTGCCCAAGGCCACACAGCTAGGTAATTATGAAGTGTCTGAGATCAGATTTGAACCCAGGTCCTCCTGACTCCAAGGCCGGTGCTTTATCCACTACGCCACCTAGCCGCCGCTCATACTGCAGTAAATCTAAGAAGAATCAAGAAAAATTTTAAAAAACCAGGGTATTCTTTTTCAGTTTTTGCAAAAAAAAAAAAAGAAAAGAAAAGAAAAAAAAGAAATAATGGAGGAGGTTTCTGAGAAATCTGGAACATTCAGTTGAACTGACGCCAGAGGTCAGCAGGGCCCGCTGAGGAAAGGAACAGTCACATTGTAGCCAACAGGTAACCGTGACTAAGTTACTGTTCGGAACCTCCAGACTTGACATTCTCTGACTTTTTTCTGGTTTTTCTGGCAAGGCAATGGGGTTAAGTGACTGGGCCAAGGCCACCGGCTAGGTCACGCTCAGGGTCCGCCCCCGGGCGCTCCTGCTCCAGGCCGGCGCTCCCCACTGCCCCCTAGCGGCCCTCCTCCAATGGGGTTAAGTGACTGGGCCAAGGCCACCGGCTAGGTCACGCTCAGGGTCCGACCCCGGGCGCTCCTGCTCCAGGCCGGCGCTCCCCACTGCCCCCTAGCGGCCCTCCTCGCGCCGTCCTCTCTTCCTCGCGGCACCCGCACCCCAGGGGAAGGGGGGGGCGCGGCCTCGTGACCACGTGACTCGCCGGCTCATTAGCATGCCGAGCCGCTGCCGCCAGGGTCCGTCCGGGGCGCGTCACTGCGCCTGCGCGGCGCGGGCAGCCTCCTCCCGGCCCTTCCCTGCCAGGCCGCCGCGGCCGGCCAGGAGGAGCGGCTGGCCCCGGGCTGTTTGCTGCGCCATGGCGCTCGTCCTGATGGCCTCCCGGGGGCTCGGCGCCCCCTCCGAAGAGCGGGGAGACTGAGGCAGGCAGAGGCGGGGGCGCTGCCCAGGGGGCTTCCTGACTGCAGCGCCGCTGCGCCCCCTAGCGGTCCGGCCACGCTCCTGTTTACAAACGACGGTCGTAGGGGTTCCCTGGGGAACCTGGCGGCGCCCAACCACATGAAGGCCCGGAGCGGGAAGTTGCAAAGGGCAAGGCTGCCAGCCAATCAGGAGCGAGCGTCCTCGGACGTGGAAGGAAGGGCTCGAGGCCGCCCGGCCAATCAGGAGCCGCCGAGAGGAGGGGCCCGGGCGCGGGGCTGCCCTTCGGCTCCGGTCTAAGTCCCCGGAGGCGACTGGGAGAGCGGAAAGAAGTCTCCCTGGGGCGGCTGCGGGCCGCCGGGTGCAGGCCTCCTCCGGGAGCGGCGCCTGCGGCCGTCGGCCCTCGGCCCTGGGCCGCTCCGCAGAACCTCGGGATGAGGTGAGGCCCAGGACTCCATTTCCCAGAATCCCGCGCGGGGTCCCCGGTCACGCGGCGGGTCTCGCTCTTCCTGCCCCAGTCCGCGGGGGGAGGGGGGAGATGGGGAGCGGGAGCCCCCAGGCCGCCTTGTGCGCAGGCGCGCCTCCCCGGGAGCCCCGGCCCGTGGGGGCCCCTGTTGCTTCAGGAGCTCGGGGAAGCGGGCCCCGGGGCGGGGGGGCGGCCTCGGAGGGGCCGGCCGCCGGGGGTGCGTCCGTGTCCCCCGCCCGTGGACGCCCCGCCCCCCACTCCTGGCCCGCAGCTGCGGAGGCCCGCGGGCAGCGGGACCATGGAGGCCTTGGACCCCATGCTGGAGGAGCCAGGTGAGGAGCCGGGGCCGCCCGGGGCCGCCTCTGAGCCCCGCCACTCCTCTCGGCCTCCCCCTCCTCGGCCCGCGTGACCCTGCGCATGTGAGTGGGGGGCCGTGGATCTCAGGGACCCCCCGGAGCTCGGAGCCTGGGTCCCTGCCCTCTGCCCTTGTCCGGCCGCCTCCGGAATCCCGGGGTGGGCGCCGGTCACCATGCTTCCGGAGGGCCTCGGGGTGCTGCCAGAAGGGGCAGGAGCCGCTTTGGGGGAGGCGGGTCCTTTTGCTGGGGGCCGCCCAGACCCCTGCCAGCCTCCCACGCCGTGCTGTGGCCCTCACCAAGTTCCCTGGGAAACTCAGAACAAGCCAAATAGCTGCTGACCACAAGGCTCAATGGATGGAGCGGGTGCCCTAGCATTGGCTTTATTCCTAAGGGGTTGTTCCATCTCAACCGGTATTTTATTGAACAAATGCTATTTCATTTTTCTGTATCTGATTGCCTGTCGTCTTAGGGGAGGGGAGAGTGCAAGGAGGGAAGGAAAGACAGAATTTGTAACTCAGAAAAAAGCAGGGTGGGGAGGATCCCTGAGATCTACAGAGCACGCCTGACCCTGTTTGTGTCAAACCCCTGTTTGAATTTATAACTCAAAACTACAAATAGAAATGTTAAAGAATTGAAAAAATATTTTTCCCCTGTAAAAACATTTGTTTTTTTTAAAACTTCTGAGTTTTAAATTCTGTGCCACCATTCCCTTCTCCCAGAGACAGCAGTTTCATATGGGTTAAACATGTGCAGTCATGTAGAACGTTCCCCATTACTCAAAAAAAAAGAAGTGAAAATGGTAGACTCCAGTCTATTCAGACAACATTCTCTGAAGGTGGATAGCATTTTTTCATCAGAAGTCTTTTAGGATTGTTTTGGATCATTGTATGACTGAGAATAGCTAAGTCGTTCACAGTTCTTCATATAACGTTGCTTATACTGTATACAGTGTTCTCCTGGTTCTGCTCATTTTTGCAGCTGTTCAGGTAAGTCTTTTCAGGTTTTTCTGAGATCAGTCTTGTTCATAATTTATGAATGTAATATTCCACTACATTCATACACCATAACTTGTCCAACCCTTCCTCAATTGATGAAGAATTTAACTCATATGAATTGATGGGCATCCCCTAAATTTCCAATTCTTAGCCATTAAAAAGAGCTGCTTTAAATACTTTTGTACAAACATTTTCTTTTCCTTTTTTTTTTTTTAAATGTCTTTGGGATACAGACCTAGAAGATTGCTGGATTAAAGGGTGTGCCTAGTTTTATAACCCTTTCAGCATAATTCAAAATTACTCTCCACCAACAAGGCATTAGTGTCTCAATTTTCCCATGTCCCTTCCAATATCCATCATTTTCCTTTTTTGTCAGTATTCCTGCAATAAATAGTGATTTATAGCATTTTTACGTGACTATTAGACAACTTTGATTTCTTCTTCTCAAAACTATTTGTTCATATTCTTTGACCATTGATCAATTGAAGAATGACTTGTTTTCTTAAAAAATTTCATTGGGGGCAGCTAGGTGGTGTAGTGGATAAAGCACCAGCCCTGGAGTCAGAAGTACCCGAGTTCAAATCCGGTGTCAGACACTTAATAATTACCTAGCTGTGTAGCCTTGGGCAAGCCACTTAACCCCATTTGCCTTGCAAAAAAAAAAAGCCTAAAAAAAATTTCATTGAATTCTCTTCATATTTGATCAATGAGGTCCTTATTGGAGATATTTGCTCTAAAAAATTTCCCCTATTCTGCTTTCCTTCTAATTTAGTTGCAATTGTTTTGTTCATGCGAAAATAGTTTAATTTTATATAAGTGAAATTATTCATTTTGCATTTTATAATACTTTCTTTATCTTGTTTGGCCCTAAATTCTTCCCTTATCCATAGATCTCACGGTAAATTATTCTCTGCTCTTCTAATACACTGCTAGTATTATTTTAAAAAAATTATTTAAGACAATGGGTTTAAGTGACTTGCCCAAGGTCATATAGCTAGGTAATTAAGTATCTGAGGTCACATTTGAACTCAGGTCCTCTGGACTCCAGGGCTGGTATCCTATCCGCTGCACCACCTAGCTGCCCCTAGTATCACTCTTAATGTCTTAATTATGTATCCATTTTGCTGTTATCTTAGTACAAAATGTGAGATATTGGTTTCTTTATCTAATAGTTTCTGCCATACTGATTTTCAGTGGATATTTTTTTAAAAACACAACTTCATTTATGCAGTTTTGCATTCCTTCTGATTCAATTTCATCTTACTTTGACCTGTTGTACCCAGTTGCTGAAACCTTAGTCAATCTGGGTCCTCTTGTCCAAACTATTCTCTGCCGGCTTTGAGCCTTCCAAAGAGTTGATAAGCATTGGGACCTCTCTCCAAAATAGCCATGCCTAAACCTCTTGTACCTGACAGTCCAGGGCAGAAGTATGTGGTGCTCCACTGGAGACCAACCTCTGAAACAGGGCCTCTTAACCTGGGGTCAGCAAACTTGTTTTGAAATGTTTTGATAACTGGATTTCCTATATAGGCGGCTGATAGGTACATGGCCTGGCAGCCAGAGAGACTTGAGCTCAAACTCTCATTATGTGACAGGTCCCTTCACCTCCATCTGCCTCCAGGAGACCTCTCTAAAGCACTTTGCAGACCTTGAGACTCCCTGTTGGCACATCATCCTCATCATCCCCACATCTGATCACATCATTGGTTTCCTTTGCCGTCCTTTGTAATTGTCCCCTAGTCCAGGGGGATGTTGATCCATTTTGCTCCACAGTTGGTATCTGCTCATTCCCCCAGATCTGAAGTTGTCATTCTGTGCTATCTGGTCCACAAGACATCTGGAATTGGTGGACATGAGGGCTTTGGTCCAGGGCCTTGCTCTAAGCCCATTCTCTGATGATTCTTCTCCATCTGCTGGGTCATGCCGTTCAAAGAAAGCTGCTCTGGCCTGACAGCCCCATCTCCAAAGTTGCAGGAAGCTGAGCTGACCCTCTCTTTGCTGGGAATCCCTTTCAGCACCCAGCTGAGAAGTGATGAGTCTTCCCCATTCCAGTTTGGGGATTCTCAGGGCTCCCTGTTTGTTCTCTCCATGGAATCCAGTGTGGCCTCCGTGCCCCTTCCATGTGAGCATTGTTTCTCCTCTTGCTTTTGGGGCCTCTCTTTGCAGGTTGAACATCCTAGGTCCTTGCAGACCCTCCTAAGCCTCTGTCTCAGCATGTGGTTCTCTTTTGTCCCAGGTGAGGTTCTGAAGAAGACCAGGGATCCAAGATGCCTTGGGACACCCAACACATCTCCCTGGTCTCTTTGCTCCTTTGAGAGCAATTGGTTTCTGACTTAATGGCAGCAAACAATCCAATGAAAAACTGAATAATCCTGCTTTCTTTGTCTCTTCTGTTGTTCTCCTCCCTCCTCCTCCTCCCCTCTGCCCAAGGTGCCACCCCCTCCTTCACACAGGTGAGCTCAGCTATTCATTCTCCTCAGTTCATTCCCAGCCCCTGGTTGGGTGACCTCAAGCTCCTTCAGCCTCCCCTTAGGCTCCTGTCAGGACCTGTGCTTCCTTCCTGTAGGACATCTCCCACAAGCCTCTAGAACTTGGCAGGGTTAGGCCCTGGTAGCAGGACATCTGGGGTTGTTGCCCCCACTTGTCTCCTTCCATGATCTTTCTTCAAAAACAAGAGGGTAGTTTAGGAATCGCAGAGGTAAAATATCTCTGACCCTGCAAGGGAATTTTAACTCCTAGACAAGGAGACAAAGCATTGCTCTTGAATAGAAGCTTGAGCTCTCTCAGCTCCTTGGCTTGAAGCTGGCCGCACATACCACATGCATCAGAATCACAGCAGTGACATCTCTCTTCTGCTGTCTGGTTGGGGAAGTTTCTTTTGCAGGTTCTTCATGACCTTGGGACATGAGAAGGTTCCTGGATCTCCAACTGGACCGATGAAGAAACTCCCTTTTTCAGAGCAGTCCAGGCCTTGTCCCCAGCAGTGAGAGGTTCCAGGGCTACGATGTGTTAGTGGAGAATCTTAAGTCCTGGTCTGTCTGATGGAGACCACTCTAAGCCATACCCTTGCTGCCTCTCAGCATTACCCAAGCCACCTAGGTCATTATCCATTTAGAAGGTGAGGACCCTGAAACTCAGATTTGCTGACTTGCCATTGTCCCACAGATCAATAGGGCTGTGGAGGAGGAGACATTTGAACATAGGATTCAGTGATTTGGGGCCTTTATCAAAACCTTTTGACATCTTCTCTCTTAGAATGTGAGGTACACAGGAGATTCCCAGTTCTCAGGTCCCACCCTCAGGATTCCCTTCATTTCTGGACTTGCCCAAGACCACTCTAGCACCAAACAACTGCAAGCCAAGCAAGACCACACCATTGCTGAGCAACTTCAGAGCAAGAGTCCAAGCTCTTAAGTGCTGGGCAGAGGGGAGGGGTTGGTGAGGAACAAGAAGGGGTACAAGTATTGGGGGGAGATTGTTTTAGTGGGCCATTGTTTTTCCCCATTCAAGTGGGAGTTTTATAAATAGTAGTTAGTTGGGAAGGGTATGTTGTAGGAAGAGGGAATATACAATTTTAAACCTCCCAAGGTGGAGGGTATGGGAAAGAGGAGGAAGGTCTAGTATTCTACAGGATCCCTTGGGCACAGTTACCTTTCATCCAGGAATGTGATTGTAATTGAAAAGCCATTGACCTAAGACCTCAGTTCTCATTTGTGGACCTCTAAGCTTGCCAGATGGGGAGAGCAAGGACTCCCTGTATTGCCTCTTCTCTGTTCTGTACTTCATAACAGGGTAGGTTTTGGTTGCTGACATAAACACCCCATATAATGTGACCAAATAACAGTCCCCATGTTTAGAAGGGTGGTGAGGAGTGTATGTGACAAGGGTGGCTGGATATATTATTTAATTGAACTTAAAGGTGTGAAGCCCAGGAAGGTTGAGTCCTCCCACTTTACTTACCTCTGATATTGACTCCCTCCATTAATCTCAAGGTAAAAGCCATCATCAGATAGTGCAAGTGTGAATCCTCTGTTCTTTCTACACACTGTGTAAAGAATCTTTTCTTTTCCTTTTTTTTTTTAATTTGTTTTTAGGTTTTTGCAAGGCAAATGGGGTTAAGTGGCTTGCCCAAGGCCACACAGCTAGGTAATTACCAAGTGTCTGAGACCAGATTTGAACCCAGGTACTCCTTACTCCAGGGAGAACCAGTTCATTTTTGTCAATATCTTACATAAAAATGATCCCCCCCCCCTTTCCCTTTCTCTTTCTACTCTTGTAAAAAACAAAATATTTAGAGCCAGTCCATCCATTACAATGTACTTTTGGTGGACAGCAACTCTCAACCTAGATCGTGAGGGCACCCCCCAGGACATGAGCAGTTGTAATGGTTCCCATTGCACTTCACTCCCAGCCATAGGGATTTGTACACCACTAAGGTTCTCCCCTACATTTGCCAGGGAAAATTCTTGGACTTTTTGCTTCCAGTCTTATGCACTCTTGTCCAAAGACTTGGGCTGACTGGAGTGTTCTAAAGGAATCTCCCATTCTATGAGAAACATCTCCTACAGGCCTCACCTTGGGGCTTCCTCCTACCTCGATGAACATTTTGTAGGCAAGGGCTCAGTGGGCCTTGGGTGCAGGAGCCTCTGGGAACTGTAGGTTGTACTGGGTCTGGTTCTTTTGATGGGCCCAAAATGTGGGGAGTCTTCTCTAGATGATGGCAATCCTAGTCTTCTGTGGGCCTCGGGTGTAGACCTAGGAATCTTTGTTTGGATTACAGGGATAGCAGTCCTTCTGCAGGAAAAGGAGTCTGGCTCCACGGGCACAGAGGTATTCTGTCTTTCCTTGTTCCAGCTCTGCTTTGTGCAAAATCATTTCCTTATCTCTGTTCCCATGCATCCTTAGCTTATCTGATTGATTTTTCCCCTATCAAAATACTTTCATGGTTTTAATCTCATTTTCTCCTTGTAAGAACATATGAGACAAATTGTGCTGGAGAATAGCCTGGCCATTTTTCACATTTGGAGTTTGAAGTTCAGTAAAGGTGAGTGACATTTAGGGCCCCATACTTATTTAGTATGAGAACTAGACACCAGGTCTCTGTAGTCTTAATTCTGTGTCCTTTTCAATAAACCATGATGCTACTTTGTTCATGAGCTTTTTAAAAACTGATATAGATAACAGTGTTACCTTCTTTAATCCTTCCCGCTCCCTTCCTTAAGGAGGTTAGATTTTTTTTTTCCCTGTGACTTCTTTCCTTGGTAAGTTCAATCATGAATAGTCAGTCAAAACAAATTTCCATTTTGGTCATATCCTAAATAACATTTGTCCCTGCAGTCTGAGTCCTCCTTTCTCAGGAGCAGCGGGGAGCTTATTCCATCATTAGTCATCTAAAATCTTGGTTGAACATTGATAAAGAGTTCAGCAGGATTTTCTTCATTTATATATCATAACTTGTTCATCTATTCATTTTATGGGCACCTTAGCAGATTCCAGTTCTTGCCTATTCAAGAAGGGTTCTAAATATTTTTGCATATTCTTGGTTTATTTTTCTTAGGACTAACTTCCCCTACTCTAATCTACCCTCCTAATACTTCTTTCCTTTGCCTCTTATTTCCTCATTGAGTAAAATGTATTTCAGTATCTTCTTGTATGTGCAAGTATGTGTATTCTCTCTTGACCAGTTCAGATGAGAGTGAGGTTCAATGTCAACTGATTCCCCTGGCCATTCTTGACCTTATTTGTGTAAATGTTTACTTGTATACCCTTAGTATATAAGAAAATTTTCCTTACCTTTTTCTCCCCTCATCCCCTCCCTCTATTCCTTTTCATCTCTTTCAGTTTCTTTATTTTTTATTTAAATTTTTTTTTGCAGGGCAGTGGGGTTAAATGACTTGCCCAAGGTCACAAAGCTAGAAGGTATCAAAGGGCCTGAGGGCAAATTTGAACTCAGGTCCACCTGACTCCAGGGCCAGTGCTCTATTCGTTGCACCACCAGGTTGCCCACTTTCTGTTCTTTTATAAAGAACATCAAGACCTAACAGAACCACTGTCAGGTCTAGTCTAATTATAAACCCTGATGATGATGATAGGGCTCAGGAGACTGACACACATTTTATCTCCCTACATTTGAATGTAAGCATTTTATCCTTATTTAATCCTTTGTCATTGTTCATTCATTACCTTTTATATTTCTCTTCCCTTTTGTGTGGAAATTTCGATTTTCTCCACAGTTTTGGTCCTTATGTCAGGAAGGCTTAGAAATCTTTTGTTTCTGGAAAAGTCCCATTTTTTTCCTCTGTAGCTTTATATTCAGTTTTGTTGAGTAAGTTGTTCTTGGCTATAAGCCCAGGTACTTTGTCATCTAAAGTATCATATTCCAAATTCTCTGTTCCTTTTTAGTGATGACTACTAAATCATGTGTGATCCTCACTGTGGTTCCTTGGTATTTGAATTCTTTGTCTCTGACTACTTGTATTTTTTTCTTTGACTAAGAAGCCCAGAATTTTGACTTTGATGTTCCTAGGAGCTTTTATTTGGGGATTTCTTTCAGGAAGTGACAGGCAGAAATTTTTTGTTTGTCCTCTGATTCTAAAAGATCTGGGCAGTTTTCTCAAAAATTTTTTAACTATGATAACTAGTCTTTTTGAGGGGGAGGGAGGGTATCTAGATAGATAGTCTAATGATTCTTAAATTTTTTTTATCTTTGATTTTTTTTAGGTGAGTTTTTACAGTGAGATACTTTACGCTTTGTTCTGTTTTATTCAACCCTTTGACTATCTTAATGTTTCTTGTTGTTTCATGTTTTTATTTTCAGGGAGTTTGTTGCTTTGTCAAGGTTTTCTACCTCTGGTACCAAGCTATTAATTCCTTTTCCTATTCCTCCTATTATTTTCATCATACCAGTTGCTTATTCTTCAAATATTTTAAAAGAACAGTCACACCTTATTTGAAGTTTTGTACCTCTCAGAGCTTTTAGCCAGTCTTCAAGTTATGGTGAACTGATCATTCAACTAACTTCCCCATCTTCATCCAGTTCTGCTTTGTCACTTTCTTAAATTGTGGGCCTCTGCAGCTGTGTTCTGACCAGTAAAGGGGAATGTAGTTCCATAACAGCCTTTCTTACCTCCCCCCCACTTCTAAATAATAATAATAATAATAATAATAATAATAATGTAAATTTATCTTTTGTTGTGTATTGTGCTTTTTATTATATCAAACCACCAGATAGTTATTGATTCACTTGAGCTGTCTCCTAGAAGTTTTACCCATCTTTAAATGATGTGAATGAATCATGGAACTTTAAATTATTATAGATCTTTAAGATTAATCAATTTCAGTTAAATTTCATATCCTGTTTCTTGAGATTCTCCACTGAAGTTTTATACTGATACTTCCATCAGTATATGCCAGTGGTCCTCGGCACCCTGTGCCAAGGGAGGGTAAATTGTGATGGATCCTGCTAAGTTTGAAAATCTTCTGTTGTCTAGCCTTGACCTTTGTAGATATGATCTTTCTAGCAGCTTCAGTAAAAATCTTCACCAGATAATCTATGAACTGATGCTGAATTTTGGGGTTACCAAAATGCTAGACAGTGAAATACCAAATAATAGAGGGGTTGTAATCTGTATCCACATAGAAAACCACACATCCTTGAATCACTTTAAGCTATTTAGCAAATAGTTCCATTTTTTTTAGGTTCTTAAATCCTTATTATGTCATCTAGTATGTTTGGATACTCTCTTGAGAAAGCAAAACTATATAATCTGTTGTATATGTAGTAATAGATATTTCATTTCACATTATTGTCAAACTTAGTAATTTGATTCTTATTAGATTTGTTATTTCAATCAGTCACAGATCTCATAACTGAAAGATTTCTTACACACATTCCTTATGTAATCAACAAGGATAATATAAAGATTTTTGTCAGATATGTCAATGAAATTTAACTCCATGATGATAAAAGCATCCTTCCTGATAGAATAGAATGAATTCTCATCTGTAAAGGAATGAAGAATGGTTGGCTTGAATTTTTGCTTCTTCATGACTTTCAAAATGTGTTCTGCGAGGGCAGCTAGGTGGCACAGTGGATCGAGCACCGGCCCTGGAGTCAGGATTACCTGAGTTCAAATCCAGCCTCAGACAATAATTACCTAGCTGTGTGGCCTTGGGCAAGACACTTAACCCCATTGCCTTGCAAAAAAAACCCCAAAAAACAAAAACCTAAAACAAAACAAAATGTGTTCTATGATTTGATCAGACATGGATATCAAAGGAGTAAGTGATTTTTATATGGCTTTTCAGATTCTACAAAGCACTTGAAGTACTTTAATCTTATTTGATCCTTACAACATCCCTCCAGCTCTTGGTATCCCCATTTTGTAGCTTAGAAAACTGAACCTAAAATGTTTAATAACTTGTTCTGATTTCAGGTTGAGTGCTAGCTACTGCCTGCCATTTGTGGTTTTCAGAATCTATCTCTTTCTCCATAAAAAAAAATAGGACATCTGTCAAAATTCTTCTAGAAGCATAGTTGTTCTTCATGATTCTTCAGAAATTAGCATACCTTGGCAGATTGTTTAGGTGCCCTGTGATATAATCCTTTTGGTTCTGGATATTCACTTTGAATACCTGATCATATAGTATCTCTCAACATTGACTTCCTATAATATAATGCTTGAGAAGCAATTTGGTGGCATAGAAGGATCCAGAGACTAAGCTAGTGGGAATATCTGCAGTGGCATCCTAATCAACCCTCATTAGCAGTTTGGTCATTCTCCAGATTTGTTAAGTTTGCACTGAATGTCACAGTTGCTATCCCAGTCTGTTTAACAGGATTGTTGAAAGGATTACATGAAATTTTATATGTGTGTGTGTGTGTGTGTGTGTGTGTGTGTGTGTGTGTGTGTGTATGTGTGTGTGTGAGTGAAAGCACATTATAAGCTGTCATTATGAAAAACATGTAAATACTGGTATTTAATTTATTCATTTCAGATTGGAAAACTGAGCCTGAAACAAAGGAATCCATTTCAAACGTTGACATTGTTATGGACAAATCATCCCAGGAACAGTACTCAAACGATGATTACCAGTCTGCCAAGTTGGGAAAAGTTTGGAATTATGATCCTGAGAAACCTTCTATGCAAAATGAATGTGGGGAATCATTCAAGTGTAATTCAGACCTTTTTCAGGATCATATACTATATAATGTAAATCAATCACAAGGTTATAATGAATTTGGAAAAGACTTAATGGAGGGTAAAGATCATCCTGAGCAGCAGAAAATCCATCCTAAAGAGAAACTTCATGTGTGTAAAGACTGTGGCAAAACTTTTAGCTTCAGCTCATCCCTTATGTACCATCAGAAAATTCATACCGGAGAAAAGCCTCATAAATGCAATGAATGTGGAAAAGCTTTCATTCTTCGAACACAGCTTAACTCCCACCAGAGAATTCATACAGGAGGGAAACCTTATGAATGTAATGAATGTGGAAAAACTTTTAGATACAACTCATCCTTTACTTACCACCAGAAAATTCATACTGGAGAGAAACCTTATGAATGTTACGAATGTGGGAAGGTCTTCAGAGGGAACACACAGCTGAATTCCCATCAAAGAATTCACACTGGAGAGAAACCCTATGAATGTGATGAGTGTGGGAAAACCTTTAATCAGAGCACACAGCTTACTTTCCACAAGAGAATTCATACTGGAGAAAAACCTTATGAATGTAATGAATGTGGGAAGGCCTTCATGCAAAGTGCACATCTTATTTCCCACCAAAAAATTCATACTGGAGAGAAACCTTATGAATGTAATGAATGTGGGAAAGCTTTTAGTTCTAGTACATCCCTTACTTACCACAGGAGAATTCATACTGGAGAGAAACCTTATAAATGTAATGAATGTGGGAAGGCTTTCATTCAGAGTGCACATCTTACTTCCCACCAGAAAATTCATACTGGAGAGAAACCTTATGAATGTAGAGACTGTGGGAAAGTTTTTAGCTCCAACTCATCTCTTATTTACCACCAGAGAATTCATACTGGAGAGAAACCTTATGTTTGTAATGAATGTGGGCAGGCCTTCAGAGTGAACACACAGCTTACTGCCCATCAGAGAATTCATACTGGAGAAAAGCCTTATGAGTGTAATGAATGTGGGAAAGCCTTTGTCCATAGCACACACCTCACCTTCCACCAGAGGATTCATACTGGAGAGAAACCATATGAGTGTAATGAATGTGGGAAAGCATTTAGCTCTGGATCATCCCTTACTAACCACCAGAGAGTTCACACTGGAGAAAAGCCTTATGAATGTAATGAATGTGGAAAATCTTTTAGACACAATTCATCCTTTCTTTACCATCAGAGAATTCATACTGGAGAGAAACCTTATATATGTAGTGAATGTGGAAAAGGCTTCATACTCCGTACACAGCTCACTTCCCACCAGAAGAAGCATGCTGAAGAGAAACCTTATGAACATAATGAATATGGAAAAGCTTTTTGATAGAGTGAATTGCTTATTTATCTCTCAGATAACTTTGTAGTAGAAGGAAATATTAATTTAATAATATTTCGAAGCTTTCAGCTGTAGTACACTTTCCTTGATGCCTGGAAATATTTACAAAAGCAGTGAATGTGGGAAAACATCCATTCTAAACTCAGAGAAACCTTGTCATTATAATGAACTTTGGAAAGCTCTTCCAGCAAGATGCATACAATAGAGAATACTAGAAAAATACTGGAGAGAAGTCCTGTAAATGTAATCAATGTGGGAAGGGCTTAAAATATCTATGACCTTTTAATTACCATAAGAGAATTGTTGAAAGTGAATTTTTTGGAGAACATAACTGACTCCATTTTGTTCTATATTGGCCATTGTGTAGGATCCTCACATGAATTGTAGGACTAACTACAATAGTTGGTTCTCTTCAGTGTTTTCTTTTATCTTCTTAATTGATACAAAAAGACTTGATTGCTTTTAAAAAAAAACTCCACTCTTTGGAATGTCTTCCTCCCTTCTCTAGCCTGACAAGTAGTTCCCTTTAATGAAATTAGCTATACTAAAAAAAGGGTACATCCCTTCTCCATCTCTTATGGCTAATCATATACAGTTTCTTTCATAAGTACATTTTTTTCTTTGTAACATCCAATGGACAGTAATGAACAGCCATCTGGGTTTTTTCCTTTGTTTCATGCAATGTATAAATAATGCAAATGACACATTTGAATCACGTACTGTGAAGTGTGTTGTTCTGAGTATATGGTAGAACCTGTTTCTCTGATTTGTGCTAGTCAGTTGGCAAGAGCTAGACAAACTGGTACTGGATCCCCCCGTCTCTAAGAACTTTGCCCAGCCACATACCTCTGAGTTCACCAATTCAGGAACCTCTAGAGATGGGAAACTTGAAAGGATTGATGAGAGCACAATCTAACAATTTTGTGCTCCCCAGAGAGAGGTGAATGTTTTGTGTATTTTTGTATTGTGTGTCTGGTTCTGTGTCTTTTGTGCTTGACCCAGTGACTTGGCCAACCTTCCTATCTAAATTCTTGGTTAAAATTTTAATCTGGTCTGTTATCTGGCACTAAGATACCAAGAAGCCTTTGGAAAAACTGTACTTTGGTAGGGTAGAGCCAGAGGGAACAGTTCATCTAACCATAAACTCAGGTAATTGGGGAAGGGGGGGGGAAATCCCAAACATTTATGATACAAAGCTGATGTAAGCCTCATTTTTGCCTTGAGTAGTCAATCATCATGATGGGATATGTTTGATATTTCTGTTCTGGAAGAGAATCTTCAGATCCATTTTGATGAGTTGGAAAAAAAATTCTAGTCTCCAAGTATGAATTTGTTCTTTCTTAAACTAAATGGCCATCAGATACTTAAATCTACTGAAAGGCCCTGGCCATATGATCATGAAACCTTATAAATTCTAGAGGGAAAAAAAATAGATGTCTATTTAACAAAACAAATGTATTATTGATTTATTTGGGTATATCCTGAAATGCATAAATTTTGCCAGCCAGATTATGAAAAGTTTATGAATCTTTGTCCACTCCAGAGGATGAATTGTGGCATTCTTTTTCACATTTTCTATCTAGTACTCCATCACTTGTCTCAAACATTTCCTCTCTAGCAATACTATTTCTTAAGGGATAGTAACATTGTCCTTTACAAAACCTCTCTGTGTGATCCTTTTATCTTCAATGAATGGTAAAGATGAGTGAGACTCAAATGCAGGAAGATCACTAGATACAACTTATAGCTTCCTTGCAGTGGAATTCTGATCAAGACTTCTATTTTGTAGAACTTGAAGGGGACAAAGAATTTAAATCAACTCTCACTAGTATCTGTTAGTGTTGTCATTACCTCTGGCACTGGCAGAAGATCCAAGATAGTCAGTTTCAGCGTTAAATTGTCCCATTCCAAATAAACTTTCCATAGAAAATAAGAGGAAAAAAACACCACATCTCAAATCTTTTAAAAGATAAGAGTTTCATTTCTGTGTTCTTATTTTAACTAGGTTGTGACCACTCAGAGATAGACAAGAGGGAAGAAAATCCTTTGCCCGTTTACATAAATTGATGCTATTGTAAACTAGTTAGAAACTAAATTTGTGACTGAAATGTAATTTCTTTACTGTGAATTTCCAAAATATTGTTTGGATGTTTTTATAAAGGCTGAAATATCCTCCTAAACTTTGGGGATTGATACTTTCTGTAATGTAAAAGAAAAAAATGATAACTTTGTTAAAGTCACATACAAACAGCACTTCAGGTCTCTTTACCACTCTCTTCTTTGAAGTATGACAGATTTCTTGTTTTAAAGTAAAAATAAAAGGTGATTTCACTGACTAGAGAAATCTAAGAAAGACTTAAATAGTTAAAAAAAAAGAAATAAGGAAAGATGGTTTTGAAATCTTCTGTTTCCAAATATCTGGTGCTTAAGAACCACGTAGTGCAATTATTAACTCTTCTATACAATTTGGAAAGAAATATTTGTTTAAATTAGCATAATTTCATTTTAAGGAAAAGTTTTCACTTTTACCTCTGTGTTCCGTGAATTACTTAATAAAGTTTAATTGCCTAATTAGAAGCAAAGTCCCCTCAAAAAGGAATTAGAATTGATTGTATTTGAAAGCCCTTAAGCATATTTAAGGATTGACCTTAAATTGTCAATTTTGATCAGGAAAAAAGTAAAAATTTTGCAGTAAATTGGAATTGTAAAATAAAACTTATGCTAACTTAGAAAGGAGAGATTTTAGTAACCAAAAATAATTAGTTTTTTGGATGGAGTGGGATAATATTGAAAACTATCTGAAGGATTGTGAAAGTAGAGAAGGAAAGGGAAGGGTTGAATCACTTTGGAAATCAAGGTTCGGTTTTGAAGTAAACAGAAATTTAAAGGAATTTGAAGACCATTTGTGCTTATACAGTGTGGATATAAAGTTTGAGAAGGCAATGGGAATTAAGAGTTACAATTTCTCAGAGTAGGAATATAAAACTAGTTATTTTTCTTTACCTAGTTTGCCATACTGTATGGTCCTTGTCATTGCCAACTACCAAGATGCCCAACCTAGGTCAAAAGAAAAACCAATAAGATAACAAAGTGTTATAGAAAGTGAAATCTTAGTCTAGATTAGAGGAATCAACATGCCTCTAAAATGATTGTTACATCTAGGGAAGTAGTTATTTTCTCTTCAGATAGTAAATTTTAAGACTGTCATGATTGCCCAAGCTTTTTTTTTCATCAATTTTTATATTCTTGTTCATTTAGAAAAGTAACTGGAATCATGTGGCAAAATTTGAAATTAAGTGTTAAAAATTTTTTTATATTGGCTTTTGCTAAATCAGGAGAAAGTACAACATGATCTGTGTTCTGAATGGTAATTATTGATGCCATCTTTGTATTATAAGAATAATTCCATTTTTAATTATTCTCTACTTATATCTGAATGCAACTAATATAGAATGCCAAAACTGATAGATGAAATGATTTTCATTTTAAGATTATTTGGAATGCATCCAACTGAGTTGATGTTATTTGGCTGGCAATGTTTTATTTCATGTTTTAAGTCCATAATATTGTTAAAAATTATGATGTTACTAATTTTTTTGTGTTGTGATTTTGGAAAACCATATAAGAAATGCTATTAATTTGATAAATGTTACCTAGAATATACTTAACTACACTTGTATATTATTAGGAGATTAACTGAATGGAATGAAATGATGAATTTGAGCTATCATGTATTAGTTTCTTAACATTATGGGGGAAAAAAACCATTTCTTGGTTATATTTTTGCTTTAAAATGAATAATAATGAAAATTATTTGAAATTTGGCAAAAACCTAAAGACCTTGTAAATTTTTATTATCTCTGAAATTCTTTAAGGACTTGCCAGTACCTATGTTTCTGTAACTTGGGCAGGATCATAAAATCTTAGCTCCATGGAAGAAAGAGTTGAAAGAATTTATGTGACAAGTAAGAACTTTGCAAATTCTAAGATAATAAATTGGATTACTAATTATGAAATTTAGAAAAAACAAATTAGAGAAAATTATATCTGGAAAAATAGGCATTGAAGTTATATCTGAATCACTGTAGTATAAGTCCCAGTGAGAATATTTTTCTTTTTGCCTTAGAAGTTGACAGAAGCCACTGACCTTTTCATTTTTGAATGAACTGTATCAAACATTCACTTTTTATATAAAAACCTCAGAATGTGAATATTCTCTTAATATTTACCACTTGGTTGTGGCATCAAGATGTCTGAAAATATACATACACACAAATGAAAGTTTTGGGTTTTTTACATGTACTTTGTATGTACATGATGAGTATTGAGGAACAATGTTAAAAATTATTTATTTTAATTGAATATTATTGCAACAACAAGAACTGTGTCCTCCCTTAAGCTGTGAATGATGGCATTTGCTATGTTAAGGGAGTTAAACCTCTTGGGACTATCATTTGAATTCAGATATAACTGAATTATTGCTCAGCCAATAATTCACCATTCAAGGGTAATACCAGGAAGTTCTCTTTGAGAATAGCAAAATTTCCCACTTGGTTAAAATTGAGTCTGACTATGATACCCTGTGAATAACGTGAACTTTTTCATAATTGACTATCCCAAAATATTACTATGAAAATTACTCAAAATCAGAACAATGAAAACGTTATCCTACTATGTTTATGATAGGTCGGTCTGTGCCTTTAGGCTTAAACTGGAGGGAATGTCTTAATATTGTTATAACCACGGCCTGCCTTTTTTCCCCTTTCATAGCAAATTTCTGTACCTATGGTAGGTGAACTATAAAGGTTTTCTAATGAATCTCAGTATTACAATCCTCAAACATCTCTGATCTGCTATACTGGAATGCAAGTAGGAAGGACCCTATTGCTTTTATTTTTATTATTTAGACTGGGTGGCCACTACTCATTTCAACTTTCTAATCTAAGTTACTATGAGAAATCAGTTCTTAGACTTGTCAATTCTTTGCTTATTGTTTTAAAACAAATATTCATACATAAGATCATGTTCGTAAAATGTCACATTCTTTCTGAGTTATATAAAAATAAAATATATCATGGGTGAATTATGTGGAATAGGATAAAGATATAAAAGCTTTAATACTTAATAAAATACTAATCTTCACTTGGTAAAAAGCAACAAAAACATTTGAAAATTGAGATATGTATGATTGACTTTCAAGTGATTTCCAATGGGTAAAGAAATAATTAAAGACTCACAATAATTGTAATTGTATTAGTTGCCCTAGGACTTTAGCTGTTGTGCCAGTGAAAACTAATGGAAAAGTCAAGGATTGATGATATCCTAAATGATAGATTTCTATTTTTATCCTGGAAATAATAAGACCTTTCAGTCCATTTCAACATTCACAGATACCTGTCCGTACAAATGCCTAAATACACAGGCTTTAAATGTTTGGAAAATCTCCTGTTTATATGTCAAGTTGAATTGAGTTTTTCCCTCTATAGAATTGTTTAGTTGTCAAGAAACTTTAAATTGTTTTTTTAAATGAAAAGTTAAAGAGGAAATAGTTATCTATTTCCTTTACAAAAGCAAGTTAAACAACTATATCTGAAAATATATAAATTATATCTACATATATTGGGAAAAGAGAAGAGCAATAGTTGTGGTCCTTCACAAACCACATAATATGTCAAGAAGAGTTCAATGTAATTTTTTTTTAGGTTTTTGGTTTTTGGGTGTTTTTTTTTTTGGCAAGGCAGTGGGATTCAGTGGCTTGCCCAAGGCCGCACAGCTAGGTAATTATTAAGTGTCTGATTTGAACTCAGGTACTCCTGACTCCAGGGATGGTGCTCTATCTGCTGCACCACCTAGCCGCCCCTCAATGAAATTTTGAAAGCATTAATTTGACACTCTGGAAAAAGGAAAGGTGACTAGATAAAATATACTGCCATTCTCTAGAAGCAATATATTTTTATGGTTTTACACATCAAAACTAAAGCTCCAGTAGCTTAACCATCCAGGGAAATGTTCCTCTGTACAAATTGCTGCTTGTCCTAAACAGTTGGCCAAAGATCACTTCCCATCCCCTTGATATGTTTAGCTATAATTCATACAAGTTGAATATAGGCTCATTAAACATAACAGGTCTTTATAGTCACATAATCTAAAGCACTTACTAAAAAAAAAAACTATAGCACTTAGCTTTAGAAAAAAGTTTGCCTCAATTTGTTGAAGCTCACATATTAAATAAACTATTCTCCAAAGCATTTTGTTCTGAGCAAGATGGTTAAATGGGTGTTAAAACATTCGTATCTTATTTTGGGAATTCCTAAATGACTGATAAGTTTTTTTCTCCATTTTTATTTGAGGTCTCTGATAATATTAAGAGATAAAAGGGCTTATTTTACAAAGTCAGGTACTCAAGACTTTTAATATTATTCTTCTAGCCCACAAATAGTATTGTCTGTAGTGATGTCTACTTCAACCATGTACAGATTTCAGGTAAACATCTAAAGAAAAATAGTTTGTGAATATTAAAAAACTCTTACTTTCAGATGAATTACAGGTGATATAATTTGGTGTGCTTCCTAAAGGGCTAATGTTAATAAGGTTAACTCTGTAAGACTTTTACTGACTTTTGCCACTAAGTACTGGAAAGCCAATGTATTTAATTTTGTCAAGCCTTACTAAACTGTAAAGTCTTATCATTAACAGGTTTAAGACAGAATTATCTACAGAATCTCCATAAATGACCTGGAACCTGGAAATACCTCTACAAATCCACCCTGTCAAGAAGGTGAAAAGGCCCATTCCACTTACTTTTTTTAAAATAAAAATTTTTAAGGCAATGGAGTTAAGTGACTTGCCTAAGGTCACATAGCTAGGCATTTTTTAAGTGTCTGAGGCCAGATTTGAACTCAGGTTCTCCTGAGGGCTGGTGCTCTATCCACTGTACCACCTGGCTGCCTCTCATTTACTTTTTGTTTTGTTTTGTTTTTGCAAAACAATGGGGTTAAGTGGCTTGCCCAAGGCCACACAGCCAGGTAATTATTAAGTGTCTGATGCGGCCCTGCACCACCTAGCAGCCCCTCCATTTACTTTTGATAACTAACACCTTAGTTTAAGACACAAATATGTTGATTCAGGGATGCACATTTTTGAATTTAAGTAGATTAGGCTGGACAATTTGTGGACAGTGTCAAGATTGGACCCCTTTCACACAGAATTTCCTAGAGAAAGTGTTTTCCAGAGGCAGATGACTTAATGGATTACCCAGCTAACTGAAAATGATGGAAAGAAGCCTGTTTTGTAAGTGGGTGCTCTGATGCATTCCCTATTTTGGTTTCCCCATTGGCAATAGAGATTTATTCTCCATTATATCTTAACAGTGCCCTGGTGTTTTTTTCCTTAATTTTCTTGTTCTTAGATTTACTGGAGTGTGACTGATTCATTTATTGATTCACATTTGATAATTAGTTTCTGAATTTTGAATGATTTGTTCTCTGCATATTTTTCTTTTATAAACGTTATAACTCTCCTTGGACCAAGTTGCCTGTTTGCTATACAAGCTGACTTACTCTTATCCTCACTAGGTTTGTCTAGGGACAAAGGGGATTGTGAAAAGTTAATATTTGGGAGAATTATAACTCACTCCATTTTATTCTGCATTTGAAATTTTGCTGTGTATGATGCTTGCTTGAGCTGAAACACTAGCTGCAACAGCTTGTTGTCTTCAATATCTTTCCTTCTATAATTGATTCAGAAAGACTTAATTGCTAAAAAAAAAAAAATTCTTTTTTTAAAACAGGACTCACTAGTCTCCGGAATTTGCTCGTTTGCCCTGATTATGTACTTTCCGTAGACTTAGTGAAACTAACTATACTAACAAGGGCACATTCCTTTTCTGTCTCCTTAAAGCTAACAATATACATTTCCTTTGTATATCCAACTCCACTATAATGAGCAGTCATCTTTTTTCCTTTGTTTCATGTAATATATAAATACTACTAGCTGAATTATGAATGACATACATTCCCATCAAATGTAATTGGGATATGCCACTCTATAATAAAACCTGTTTCTTTGATTCATGTTGGCTTATTGGCAAAAGCTTGTCAAACTGATATTCATGCAACAAAATGCATAGTATAATTAAGTTTTATAAATGTAATTAATGTGGGAAGGCTTTCAATGAAGGCCTTTTTATTGATCTTCCACAAATTTTTACTTGAGGAAAACATTAGTTTTAGTCAGGAATCTTTAGTCAGAAAATCTCTCACTAAGGAAAAAACATACCGAAAAGAAACTATTAATGCAGAATAATAGGAGTTTATAGGGATAAAGAGGCCTTACTGAACACCTGGAGCTAAGGCTCTTATGTCTATTCCCCGAGCTATTTACTAGCTGATGCTTTCCAAATGGGTGGTGTCTGGCTACACAAGAAAGGTGAGCGGCAGCCAATGCTCTAGACCAAATTTGTTAAGGGAGAAGTTGCTTAGTTCTTAGTCCTATGACAAGATACAGAAATAGGACTAAAGTAGGCCACTAGATGTTTTCCATTAAGCCTGAAGGAATTTTTGCTTTGAGACCCACAGCTGATTTCACTGATGGAAATGCCAACAATTAGACTTGGTTAAGGGACACATAATTTAAACCAATTAAAAGCCCTTGGCTAGCTCCCCAATAGCTTCCCAGATATGACAAGACACTCAGATTCGTGCAAACTACTGGAAACTGCACAAAGCCACTTTGGTTATGTCCACATCAGGGATATCTTTGCTTAATTATGTATCTTTGCTTGAATAAATCTTAGAATTAAAAAATAAAAGTGCTATGTCTCATTATTTTGCTATTTCCCACCGAGCTGCCCCCTTTTGGACTTCATCATACCCTAGAAACCTCTAACTTTGAAGCTATGGATCTAATGTACCAATTTCCATTTGGATAGAGTCCCTCCCTCCCTCCCAGTACCTCCATTCTAGGAGGGCACCCAGCCTGCCTTCTTCATTTCCCACCCTGCTGAACCTTCCTGACTTTCCCATCATGTCCCTACATTAGACACCTTCCTTATGAGTGGTGTCTTCTACCATTAAAATGAAAGCTCCTTAAGGGCAGGAGCTGTTTTCTGCACAGTAGCTGACCCATGGCAAGTACTTAATGCTTACTAATTGGCTGTAAGAAACAACATGATGGTCCATCCCATCTCTACTACAGATAAGGAGATGTGGCAAAAAAGCTGGTAAATTACAACTAGTATTTCTGACAAAAGACTCATTTCTAAAATACAGAGAACGGAGTCAAATTTTCAAAAAAACAAGCCATTCCCCAATTGACAAACAGTGAAAGGATATGCAAAGGCAATTTACAACTGAGGAAATCAAAGTGATCCATAGTCACGAAAAATTGCTCTAAATCATTACTTATTAGAGGAATGCAAATTAAAGCATCTCCGAGGAACTACCTCACACTGGCCAATATGACCAGAAAGTGAAGTACAATGTCATATTTGTGTAATCCTTGTATAGAAGGGCTCCTTGACACCTTTCTGGGCCCAGAGAAACTCCTCAGAAATATAACTTGGGCTAGGTGCCTTTGGGCCTGAAAATGATCTGACAGGACCCAAATGCTTGACCCTGGGGGTCACATACACCATAGATGTGTCTGAGATTCACAAAGAGCCCTTGGTAACCTAATTATCTTGCTGTATCTGTAAAATTGCTGCTTCCTCCCAGGACTGCATCCCCTTCCCCCAGAGGTAGTTGGCACCATAAGATAGTAAATTTTCACTCCCTCAAACCTGTGGGAAGTCCATGAATATGCAACTCCCTCCATTTCAGGAAACCTGTGCAGACATAACACAAAAGACCCTGGCACTTTCCCACTGTGTAGTCCACTGTCTATACTGAACCATGTGTTCACATGTTTGTAGTAGTATAACAGAATATATCTAACTGCTGTCTTTTCTTCTGGATCCTGCTTGCTTTCAGTACCCCACCCCCCTCAAAACACTATAAAAACCCTATCCCCTAAACACTCAGGGACTGTCTTACTTGGGTACTCTTCATCCCCAGGCAGTCCCCCGAAAATAAAGATCTCCAAACTTTTCAACTGGTCTCCCTCTCGCTCTTTAGGTTCAGCAAAAGGACAATGATCCATGTTGGAAGGGTTGTGGGAAATCTGGGACACTTACATCATTGATGGAGCTGTGAACTCATCCCAGGTTTCTGAAGAGAAATTTGGAATTACACCCAAAGGGCAACAAAAATGAGCATACCTTTTGATCCAGCAATACCACTACTGGGTCTATACCTTGAAGAGATGATGATAAAGGGTAAAAACATCACTTGTACAAAAATATTATACCAGCCTTGTTTGTGGTGGCAAAGATTTGGAAATTGTCCTTCAATTGGGGAATGGCTTAGCAAACTGTGGTATATGTACGTCATGGAACACTATTGTTCTATTAGAAACCAGGAGGGATGGGAATTCAGGGAAGCCTGGAAGGATTTGCATGAACTGATGCAGAGAGAGATGAACAGAACCAGAAGAACACTGTACACCCTAACAGCAACATGAGGGTGATGATCAACCCAGATGGACTTGCTCCTTCCATCAGTGCAACAACCAGGGACAGTCTGAGGCTGTCTGCAATGGAGAATACCATCTGCATCCTGATAAAGAGCTGTGGAGTTTGAACAAAGACTAAAGACTATTACCTTTAATTTTTTTTAAAAAAAATGTAATTTTGCTATCTCTTCCATTGCTTGATTTTTTTCTTAGATATTATTCCATCGTATTCAGCTCTTATCTATGCCCTCTTGTCTACTGTATATTCTAATTGCCCTACTAGTTAGTTCTTAGAAGTTACAAGTGTCTTCTTCCCATTAATTTTATTAAATCCCTTATGGTTTCCTTTTCCTATTTACCTTTTATGCTTCTCTTGAGTCTTGTATATGAAAGTAAAATTTTATTGACAGCTCTGGAGGATTTTCACCAGAAATGCTTAAAAGTCCTCTACGTCATTAAATATCCATTTTCCTCCTGAAGGATTATTTCTCAGTTTTGCCTGCATAGATGATTCTTGTTTATAATTCTAACTCCTTTGTCCTCCAGAATTTGACATTCCAAATCCTTCAGTTCTTTATTATAGAAGTTGCTAAATCATATGTTATGCTGACTCTATAATATTTCAGTTTCTTTCTGGCTGCTTACAATATTTTCTCCTTGGCCTGGGATCTCTGGAATTTGGCTATATTTCTGAGAGTTTTCATTTTGGGGTATCTTCCAGGAAATTATCAGTGAATTTCTTCTGTTTTTATTTTAATCTCTGGTTCTACAATATCAGAGCTGTTTTTCTTGATAAGTTCTTGAAAGATGGTGTCTAGGCTCTTTTTTTTTCTTGTTGTCTTCACTAGCCCAGTAATTTTTTTCTAAAGATTTTATTTATTTTGAGTTTTACAATTTTTCCCCTAATCTTACTTCCCTCCCTCCACCCCCCACAGAAGGCAATTTGCCAGACTTCTCATTGTTTCCATTAGTACGGTAATTTTTAAGTTATCTCTTCTTGCTCTATTTTTCAGGTCAGTTTCTTCCTTTGAAATATTTCATATTTTCTCCTATTTTTTCATTCTTTTGTTTTTTTTTTCTTCTTGTTGTTTTTGGTATCTCATTAACTGGCATTTATCCAATTCTAATTTTTATATAACTTTTCTTTAGTGAGTTTTTGCACCTTTTACCATTTGGCAATCCTCCTTTTAAAGGAAGTCTCAATGGATTTTTGTTCTCTTACCATTTGACCTAATCTGATTTTTAAGATGTTATTTTCCTTAGTATTTTTGTTGCCTTCTTTGCCAAGCTTTTTTCCATCATATTCTTGTATCACTGTCATTTCATTTTCCCTATTTTTCCTTTACCTCTCTTACATGATTTTTTAAAACTCTTCTCGAAGTCTTTCAGGAATTCTTTTGGGGTCTGAGAGCAATTAATATTTTTCTTTGAGTGTTGTGACTTTGTTGAAATCTTGAGCTTATGTTTTGATCTTCCTTGTCACCATTTTCTATGGTCAGGTTGTTTTTTTTTTTTATCATGTGCATGTTTTACTGCCCTATCTCTTGATTTTTAACTTTATTCTAAAGTTGGGCTCTCCTTTTGAGATGGAGGTGGGCAATGACCCAAGCTTAAGGCTTTTATTGGGGGGGGGGGGGTTGGAGCAGCCATTTTCAGAGCTAATTCTGGGGTGGAGGGTAGGGCTGTAAGTTTTCAATTCTTCCAAGTTGGCATGATAATTGTGTTTCCTATTCTATTGGCTTGTGCTCCTGTCTGTGAGTGACCTCAAGCACTGTTTCCCATCCTGAAACTCCTCCCTCTACTGTAGTCACAAAGCCCTGGTAGGTTATTGGCCCTCCCTATTCTGGGACTGCCACCCAGGACTGCCACCTGAATCTGAACATGGACAATGTAGCAGAATCCTGTCCCAAGTGCCAACAAAGGGTGCCCTGTAATCCTTTGACCAGTTGGATGAACCCTTACTTTCTGTGGGCCAGGAGCTCCTGAAGCCACTTCTGCAGTTGCCCCCCACAGTCTGCCCTGGTCAGCACTCTCATCCTGTTGTCACAAACCATTCTGCCAACTTCTAGGTTGTCTTGGGCTGGAATATCGTTTCACCCCATACTTTTGTTGGTTCTGCCACTGCAGGATTTTAAAGTTGTTTGAAGCAGAATTGGGGGGAACTTGGGAGAATCCACGATTTTGCTATGTTGGCTTCATCCCCTCACTCTCCCAACAATTTTCTGAAACACAACTCAGTTATTCCCTAATTCGTGACTATGTACTTTAAGAATTTTTCTGGGATTTAAATTCCATTATGAATATTGAGATGGACCATTCACTCTGGCATAGTCCCTAAACTCTCATTCAAAAAACGTATTCATGTAGGGATGACTCAAAATTTGTTTTTTAAGTATCAAAATACCTCTCTTAAAACTCTGTAATAAGAACTCCCTCCATTTTATTCACTTTCAAGAGTAAACTGACATAATTTAGCTCAAGAAAAAAAGCATTTACAGATATGATATAGAATGAATAGTAATAACCAAACATTCTCCCCATAAAACTGGAGTGTACTATCCCACAAAAATATACAGCATGAGAAGAAAAAGCGTACAAACTAGAGATGGACACAGAGAGAACATACTTACTAAAATTATTTACATCTCCAGAGACCTAAAATCTTTTCTCCTGTCTATGTCCTGCTCTCCTTGGTGGCGGTGTCTCTTCTGGGCAAGTTGCTATTGGGCCTCTCTAGGCCTACTTCTCTTTACAACTCATTCTGGAAGACACGTAAGGTAGAAAAAGAATTGCTTCTCATGGCTTGGTCCTTCCACCATAGCTGGCCATCTTGATTTGCAGCATTGTTCTCTCAAATGATTTCCAAGAAGGTCAGCCTGCTTCTCTACATTGTGTGACTGAGTCTCTTAGTCAATCATTAGCTGCTTTTCCTATGGAGTCAATAGCTTCATCCAATGATCACATCCTATGATCCTACTCTAGAAGGATCTTCCCGAGAAAAGTAAAGATGTTGAATTCTTTTTTTTTCCTTTTTGCAAGGCAATGGGGTTAAGTGACTTGCCCAAGGTCACACAGCAAGGCAATTATTGAGTGTGAGGCTGGATTTGAACTCGGGTCCTTCTGACTCCAGGACTGGTTCTTTATCCAACTGGGCCATCTAGCCTCCCCTGTCTAATACTTTACACAGGCCAAGAAAAGCCTGAAAGGTACAACTGTACCCTGTGAAGTTCACTCAGGGTATGAGCAGCCTTAGGTTCTGTATTCTCTACAATCTGTCAGTGGGCTACTTCACACTTTGAACCCTTTTCTGGATTACCCTAAAGGATCATTTAAGGTCTGAAAAGGAGCAAAGATGGAAGGGGCATTGCCTCCTAGAAACCTCTGATCAGTTGGAAAACCAAAAATCATTCCCATACAGTCCCCAGTAGAGAATACAATCTCATTATACTACTATCTCCTGCCTGAGGTGCAGTGTCTATGAAACAGGTATGTACATATGTATGTGTTAGACATAGATAGCCACACTCAGATATATATACACAGAGAAAAATACACATGTTTATATATGCATACACATATGTATATATTTTTATTGCCATTAGTTTATCCCCATTACAGTTAATTGTAATTTTGGGTGCTTCATATTTTTAGGAAACTTCCATTTATTTCTATTCATTTTAGTGTTTATAACAAGAGGTGTGCTCACACATCAAAATTTTAACTCTTTTTTTGGTTTTTGTTTTTTTGCAAGGCAATGGGGTTAAGTGGCTTGCCCAAGGCCACACAGCTAGGTAATTATTAAGTGTCTGAGGTTGGATTTGAACTCAGGTCCTCCTGACTCCAGGGCCGGTGCTCTATCCACTGCACCATTTAGCTGCCCATCTGCCTAGAACAAACAAGGGAATCTGGACAAGGTGTTACCTTAGGGGGAAACAGGTGTGGCGTTTTGGCAATACTGAATTTGAGTTGTTATACCGCATTTGATAGTTTGAGATGTTCAACAAGTGGTTGGTGATTGAAGACTGGTGGAATATATGAACTAAACTAGACACTGAAGAAAGCATCAAAACAATGATGGTTTTGGACAAATTCAAGAATATAAGGTACTGTGGGAAACTCCATTTATTCAATAAGAATTATGGAAGAAAACGTACTGCATAGGTTTAGACCAGCATTTGACACTCTTTAACACAAGGAATCCCAAAGGAATAAACCATAGAAATATAAAAAGGCACTCTATAAAATGTAAAGGGAAAAATAGTAGGCTAGAATTTCCACAAATTATGGCTAGGGAATGAAATTATAAGCATGGAATAAAGACCGTTCTAGAACAGCCCTTTGTATATGCAAAAGCAAATCAACAATAATAACAACAAAAAGATCAATACAGCTAGAATAAAAGCGGATTTGGTGTGGGGAAAATATTTGCACCAAATATCTCTGATAAAGGCTTGACTGGACTTCCATATCGCTAAAGATTTGACACAAGTTCAAAAGCTTAATAAATCATTCCTCACAGGATAGGAAGAGTTCTCAAAGGAAAAAATACTGAATTATCTAGAAGTAAAAACAAAGTTTAAAAATGAATAATAATCAGAAGGCAGCTAGGTGGTGCAGTGGATAGAGCACTGGCCCTGGAGTCGGGAGTCCTTGAGTTCAAATCTGGTCTCAGGCACTTAATAATGACCTAGCTGTGTGGCCCTGGGCAAGTCACTTAACCCCATCGCCTTGCAAAAAAAACCTTAATATAAAAAAAAATTAATAATCATCAGTGAAGTGGAAATTAGAACAATTTTTACACCCATAACAAAAGGAGAAAGACTCAAAATGGAAACTTCAATATTAAAGGGCAAGATAAAGTACATTAAATCTTTTTGTCATTAGACTAGAAAAGCTAATAATATATCTGTATATATCTATATAATATATCCATATATCTATATAATATATCTATAATATATACATATAGTATACCATCAGAAGGCTAGAAATTCAACTACTGGTCTTAAGACCAAGAAAGTCAAAGCTAGTAAAACACAAACTTCTTATGCACAAACATAGTCACAGCAGCATTATTTATAAAAGCAAGAACTTTAGCATAAATAAATATTGAATGTTGTCTAGCTGAAAATGTTCTGTTCACCCTAAACAAACAAAAAACCCAACAAAACCAAAAACTAGCCCTTATAGGTTTCTGCTAATCTAGTCCATAGATGTGAGAGCCCTAATGTTAGAAATCCTTTTTCTTGTACTGATTGATTTCGTTTTGTAGAAATTATTTTTATGTTACCTAAAATTTGGAACCCATAGATCCAAGGATATATATGCACAGTTTTCCCAAAGGTTCCCTGACATCTTCATGTCAGACACCAAACTAAACCAGACAGGAAAGTTAACTAAGAATTTTGACAGGAAGATTAGCCAAAACACTGTATAAACACGGATGAAAGAAAACCAGACCATGCAATATAAAAATACATAAAACACTAACTTGTCTGTAGATCTCTTACTTTGGAGCACAAAAGAGCCAGATTATAATTATATCACCACTTCCAGTTCCCAATTAGGCAAACTCACTGGTTTGTAGTTGAAAAGTTCATAGAGATGAGGACTTGTGAAGGTCAAACCAGCCAGTCTCATCCAAGCTTGCCAAAAATTATGACCTGAATTTTGTTTTTCTTTGGGAGAAGCAATTGAGGTTAAGTGACTTGTCCAGGGTCACCCAGCTAGTAAGGTTCTGAGGTTATATTTGAATTTGAGTCCCCTTGACTCCAGGGCCAGTATTCCATCCACTGAATCACCAAGCTGCCCTTTGAATTTTCTGATTAGTTTGACTGGCTAGTGCCTATAAGCAGATGAATCAGAGAACAGCTTCTGTTTCTCTGTCTCTGTCTCTATCTCTCTCTCTCTCACACACACACGCACACACCAATGCTCCCACCAGTAGTTGAGAAGAATGTGTGTCATCCACAATTTAGCTAATAACATTTATACATGACATGAAACAAAGAAAAGAAAGATGGCTATTCATTAATGTGCAGCTGGTGATACAAAGGAAAAACCATACTAGTTATAGAAAATGTAAATTGGGGAGAATGGCTGTCCTTGTTAGTAGAGCTGGTTTAACCAAATCAAAGGAAACTGTCAGACTAGATAGATAGACATTCCAACAAAGTAAAGACTGACAGATTGCTTTCTGTGGGGGGAGGGAAGTAAGATTGGGGGAAAAATTGTAAAACTCTTTAAAATAAAATAAAAATAAAATAAATCTTTAATAAAAATCTTTAGTAATAAAAAAGACATTCTAGAGACTGTTGAGTCTTTTATTTTTTGCAATTAAATCTTTTTGTAACAATCACAATAAAATATAACATTAAACAGAACCACCTATCACAGCAGGTCCTTCAGTCGTGCAAGGTTTCTATATAGAAAAATGGTCAGTACAGAACAAAATGGAATCAGTTATATTCTCCAAAAACTTCACTTCCAGCAGTTCTCTAATGGTAATTAAAGGGTGATTGGTGCTTTCTTTCTCACATTTATTACACTTATAGACCTTCTCTACAATAATTTTCTAGTATTCTCTAAGATGAGCACCTGGCTGGAAGAGTGTTCCATATATTCATTATACTCATAAGATTTCTCTAAGTTTAAAAATAATACTTTGTCATAATCATTACTTTTATAAATCTTCCCAAGAAAAACATTTGATACTTAGGAAGGGATGTGCTATAGCCAAAAGCTTTCTAACGTTATTAACAATTCCTTCTACAACAAACTATCTGGGGTGGGGGGGGGCAAGAAGTCATTCACTTTATCAAAAATGATGTAAATTTCTCTTCATTGTGCTTTCTCTGGTGGGAAGTGAGCTGTGTTTGAAGAATGGAACCCTTTCCACATTCACCACATCTATAAGGTTTCTCTCTGATATGAATTTTCTGGTGGTAAATAATGGATGAATTGTGTCTAAAAGATTTCCCACATTCATTACATCCATAAGGTTTCTCTCCTGTATGAATTCTCTGGTGGGAAGTAAGGGATATCCTGGAGCTGAAAGCTTTCCCACATTCATTACATGGATAAGGTTTTTCTCCAGTATGAATTCTCTTGTGGACTGTAAGCTGTATGTTCTGATTGAAAGTTTTCCCACATGCATCACATTCATATGGTTTCTCTCCACTGTGAATTCGTTCATGGTAATTAAGCTTTGTGTTTGTTCTGAAGACCTTCGCACATTTGTAACATTTGTAAGGTTTCTCACCAGTATGAATTTTCTGGTGGTAATTCAAGGATGCCTTGCATCTAAAAGTTTTCCCACACACATGACGTTCATAAAGTTTCCTTGCTCTATGAATCCTCTGGTGGGAATTAAGCTGTTTTTGAAGACTGAAAGCTTTTCCACATTCATTACATTTCTGAGGCTTCTCTCCAGGATGAGTTTTGTGATGATATTGAAGGGATGAGCTGAAGCCAAAATTTCTGCCACATTCTTTACGTTCATAAGGTTTCATTCCGGGATAGATTTTCTGATGCTCAGGACGGTGTTTATCCTGGAAGAAGTCTTTTCCAAATTCATGATATCCAAGAGTTTGATTTATGGTATATGTCCTATGAGCCTTAAAAGGATGTGAAGTCATCTTGAAGGATTCCCTACCTTCATCCTCTTTAGAGGGTTGTTCAAACAGCGCAGTTCCATTCTCCCAATGTTGCGCATTGGTGAATCATCTCTCAAGTGTTGTTCTGGGATGATTTGTCCATAACAATTTCAAACTTTGAAAAATATATATTTTCTTGAGGTTCAGTTTTCCAATCTGAAATTAGCAAATTAAATATATTCATTTCCACATCTTTGGTAATGTCAGTTTATAAAGGACTAATATAAACTTTATATAGCAAAAATACTGTAAGCAGAGAGAAAGAATTCAAGGACTGAGGAGTCACAGTCAGGATCAGCCAGAATTTAGCAGCTTCCTTTATAAAAGAGTGGAGAACTTAGAATATGATATTCCAGAAGGCAAGCATATGGTCATACAGTCACCGATAACTTAATCCAGAAAAAAATTATATATTGTTATGGGGGGGGTGGATCTTTAATGCAAAGGAAGAGTTCTAAGCATTCCTAATGGAAAGACCAGAACTGTAATGAAATTTTGATATTCAAACTCAGGAGAGACTGAAACAAGGATAAATTGTTTACCCTCAAATATGGATCTATTATACATGTCCTCTTTGAATTCAATCATAGGATAAAAGAGGGGATTCAAATTGATAAGCCCTGGAAGCATTTCTATTATGTCTAGGTATTCTTAGTTGGTTGCATTCACCCCTAGTATTTTACAACTGGAGAGGAAGAAAGGGAGAAAAATGTGACACTCAAAATCTTACAAAAAGACGAATGCTGAAAATTTTCATTGTATGTAAATGGAAAAAAATAAAATAACATTCAAAAACAAAAGAAGAAATATACTTATTCTGTCTACTTCTGGCAGATAAACTAGCTCCAATTCATGGAAGGACCAGGAAGCCAAGTACAGTGTAGTAAGAATGACCTAGGCCTACACCTTCTTACTTGTTATAGTATCTGGTTTTTGGAGCTAATGTCAGTGCTTTCATCTGCTCAGAAGGAAATTCAGGAGTTGCTCTGCTTTCTTCAGCCTCTCGCACTCTGGTTTCTCTGCATATTTCATATTTCCTACAGTGTGTTAAATTACCCCTCTATTCCAGGATCTACTGAAAACATGGCCCTTCTTGTCAAAAACAATGCTTGAACCTCTTGTCCCCTTGATCCCATGCCGTCTACATCCCTGGCAGATTGCCCTCACATTCTTTGATTTGCCTTTTTTTTTTTTTTTTGCAAGGCAATGGGATTAAATGACTTGCCCAGTTCACAGAGCTAGGTAATTATTAAGTGTCTGAGGCCAGATTTGAACTTAGGTACTCCTGACTCCAGGGCCGGTGATCTATCCACTGCACCACCTAGCTGCCCCTGCCCTCACATTCTTAATTAATCTCTAATTTCTCTCTATTTAAATGCTTGGATCACCAAGTAGCATTCAGGTGGTAATGATGATGTTTGTCCTTCATTCTAAAGAGGACCATGACATCAGGGAGGTGATGCCATGACAAACATATGAATTGGATTTGAAGGGAAAGGGGGGCTGCCAAGTCACCAGCCTCACCTTCTCCTCCATCATCTGGGTCCATTGGCCAATAGGAATCAGAATGACTGGAGATGGCCCTGGATGCAGGGCAGTCAGGGTTGAGTGACTGGCCCAAGGTCACATGGGCTAGAAGAAGTGGAGTGTATGGGGCTGGATTCTAATTCCCATCCTCCTGACTCCAAGGCCAGGGCACTATCCACTGAGCCACCCAGCTGTCAGTGAATAGAGTCCCAAGCCTGCAGTCAGGAATATCTGAATTCAAATTCAGTTATGTGACCTTGGACAAGTCACTTAACCCATTTGCCTCAGATGCTCATCTATAAAATGGGGACACACTGGAGAAGGAAATGGCAAACCAGTCACTCTAGTACCTCTGCCAAGAACACCCCATGGACTGTCCATGGATCACAAAGAGTCGGACATGAATGGACTCCTTCCCTGATGCTCCCAAAGTCTCTCCCTCCCTACATGTCGTCCTACCAGCTCCTCCAGCATAAAGTCCCAGGACAAACTGCCCTTCCTCCTTGCTTCCACTTCCTCTCTTGATCACTTCTCAATCTTTTGCAATGTCTTTCATTCTCATCACTCAACTGAAAACACTCCTCAAAGTTGTGATGACTCTTCTCTTCTCTTGTTGGTGACCTCTGGGCCATGACAAAGCTGAGCGCCCTGATCTTGGGGATGGGGGGTGCTGCTTCTTGTGGATGTCCTCTTCCAGTCCTCAGGGTCAGCCCCCATCACCTTGATATAAGGTGAGGTCATTTAAGGTGAGGACCATCTTGCCCCCTTGACTTTACCTTGCATGTCACCAGGGCCATCAGTAACATCTTAGTCTGCCTGCCACTCCTCCCTTCTCCTAACATGTCCATTCCTAGGCTGCCAGTTCCATTGATTCTGCCTCCACAATATACTGCCCCACTCACCCTCCCTCTGCTCTATTAAGGTCCCCGTCGCTGCTTCCAGTGTCTCCCATCTCCAATCCAGTCAGGACCTTAGTTAACAAGCATTGGTTCAACTCCTATGTTCTAGGAACTGTGGGAAGCACCAGGGAAGCAAAAAGGAAAAACATAGTCCCTGCCCCCCCCCCAGGAGCTCCTGTTCCAAAGGAACAAATATGGATAAACCTGCTAAAGATATGAGACTAGGGAAGGACTAGAATGGGAACAAGGTGGGGTCAGGACAGCCTTCCAGTGACAGAGAAGGGTCTATGCAGCTCTCCAGGGGAGATTCTTCGGGCTGCAAAACCATCCCCTCCTCAGTCACTTCCAGGGCCTCCTGGTTACCTCTGGGCTCTGGATTTCAAGGTTCAACCCCTCATGAACTTGGATGACTGATGGAGCTGTTTGTAGCTGTATGACCCAGCTTCCTACGGTCACCTCTCTAAATAAATCCAGCACATATTACAGATGAGCAAACTGAGGCTCTAGGTCTTATAAGTAATAGTCACTGGAAATGCAATTTGATTGACTTGATTCTAGAACCTGCGGTCTTGCCATGGGCCCACAGTGCCCTTCTGTCCAACACAGACCCCTCAAGATGGTCTTTACTTCAAGTCTCCAGGCCATGGGTCACGCACCCCTGCCAGGCTTTTTACCAATGCTGTTCCCCTTCAGGAATTCCCCAGTCCAACCCAACTGGCCTTCCCGCCACACTTATCATTTCTAGGCTCTGGGTCCCCCCTTAGGTGGCTTCAAAGCTCTGCTAAATGTTCCCCACTCCCCAAAACCAGACCTTCTACTGATGTGCACAGAATTCAATAAACAAGACAGATGCTCCTGGAGGGCAGGGATACTTTTATTTAGGGTTCATAATTACAGTGTCTGCCATCTAGCCAATGCTTAGAAATATTGGTTGGCTAATTAGCTATATGCCCTCCTTGTATGGTCATTTTTCAAATTTCTTTTTTTTGGCTATCACCACGTTGCTATAATCATTATTTTGTTACATGTAGGGTGAGAAAGCAACAATAATTTCTCTTAACAATGCTGTCATAGAGTAATGCCCTTCAGAGAATACTAGGCCTGTATCAGATCACCTTGCCTCAGTAGTTAGAACTTCAGCTCTCTGTGCTAATTACAAATTTAGGAGAACAACAATGAGGAGACCATCCTCCCCGGAAGACACAAGGGAAGAAGTCAGGAAGAGACACAGAGATGAGCATCTTTGTAGATCCGTTTTCGGTAAAGATATTGTGCAAATCCTTGTGGCCAAAAAAGAGGTTGATGATTTTCCCACCTTTTTCAAATGGTGTGAAGAATCCACTCTCCTTCCCGGTTAGGTGTGACCATTTTTCGACACTCTCCAACTATAGGTTTTTTTGGTTGGTAAATCCCAGAGAATAAAACTTCACTTATAATCTATATTTTTCTGTTATGCTATTTTAACTTCATGTTTTTAAGGTTCTTACAATTTTAGGATTCATAGGTTTTGGTGTCATTGCTCAGATCTAGACATATATTTTGAAAGGAAAACAGATTTTTTCCTCCTGGCAACATCACAAGAGGCATCCCTAGGGGACCCTGACAGAATTTTTGAGTCTGCAATGGTCTTATCTGAAGGTGAGGGTTTTTTAATTTTTACTTTTCAACGCAATTGCTCCGAATTGTTGTTTTCTTTGAAACTGAAGTTCTCTGGAAGGTTACCTTTGGTTTTGGCAATTCTCACAGGTTGGTGAGAATTGTGTTGGTTTTAAGCAGCCAGGTGAGTGCTGAGAACTCTTAAGCGTGGCATTTCTTTGGTGAAGTGGCAAAGTGGTTATACCAATGGCCCCTTTGTGGTGAAGAATTTGTCCAGGATCCCTGTCTTATATCCAGTGTCTGTATTAAATGTTTTTTGACTAGTGTTGTGTCTTTTGATGTTTCGTTTTGTGTGTAGATTACTGTTTAATTAGTTATTGTATCTGTTCATGGGACAATCTAAATCTAGGATTAGAGATCCAATAGAAAGGACACCTGACTAAGTATTATGACTCTAATAACCTTGTGTTTTGTCAGCATTAGTATAAACTAACAAGTGATGATCCTAAAATATGTTGATTCAGATGGGGATCGGTTTTTTTTATTTTTATTTTTTAGTTTTTGCAAGGCAGTGGGATTAAGTGGCTTGCCCAAGGCCACACAGCTAGGTCATTATTAAGTGTCTGAGGCTGGAACTCCTGACCCCAGGGCCAGTGTTCTATCCACTGCACCACCTAGCCACCCCTCAAATGGGGGTCGTTTGAAAGAGCTAAATGAACTATCTTAAAACAAAATTAATTTTTAAAAACTAATGGGGGGGCGGCTAGGTGGCGCAGTGGATAGAGTACCGGCCTTGGAGTCAGGAGTACCTGAGTTCATATCCGGCCTCTGACACTTAATAATGACCTAGCCGTGTGGCCTTGGGCAAGCCACTTAACCCCATTGCCTTGAAAAATCTAAAAAAAAACAACCTAATAAGACTCCTAATAATGGGAATGTTTCTATCACTGGTTTGTGAGATGCTACAAAGAGAGCACAAAACAGGAATTTCTTCACTTAAAAAGGTTTTGGCTCTAAATGTTTTTTGGCCCTTCCCTCCGAGAAGCTAGTGGCTTACTCCTCCCACCTCAGCTTCAGACCCTCCCCTACTGAGCCACCACAGACTTTAAAACTTACTCTTCTCCCTTCTCCAAAAGCTCTGCTTATCTTCCCTTTTCAGCTTCTGTTCCCTCCCTTTATTCAGAGCTGTCTACTTCCTAAAGATGCTGGTTTGGGGGGATCCATTCTATCTGCAAACCTGGGCCACAATCTACGTCCCAGTAAAACCTCACTGTTATCTGCTTCCCTCTATCCTGATCTCCCTAGTCCTAAGGAAAATTCTGCCTCTTCTCCTGTTGAATGTCATCCTCACTCACCACCCAGTCTTCTTTCTCCTTTGCTTTCTTCTTTCCCTAATGCTTCTTCTAATTTTCCTCACTTTGACTTTTTCCTCTCCTTGTTCTAATCCCTCATTTTCTCCTCCCTCTGTTTCTCATTTTTATTTTAGTAGCATTCCCTCTTCTCTTTTGTCTCCAATTTCTTTCACTTCCTCTACTGTTTCATCTCCTGATCTTCCAAATATTCATCCCTCCATGACCTTTTCTATTTGTTCTCCAATTTCTTCCCTTTTCTCCAATTTCTTCCCCTTTCTCTATTTCATTTTCTTCTTACCCCCAGCATTAATCCCTCCATGACCTCTTCTCTTTGCTCATTTTCTTTTTCCCCTCCTCTACATTTTCATTTTCTTCTCCGCTTTCTAATATTTCTAGCTCATTTCCTCCTTATATTCCTGCTTTCTCTTCCATCTCACCCCAATTCTTCTCTTCTTTCCTCTCATTCATACCTATTCATCTCTTTTTTCCTACTCTCCTTTTTATCCAATTGTCCCATCCTCTTATTCTTCCATTCAGTCTCCTTTGTCTTCTCTTGACTGGAGAGATCCTATTTCTAATGAGGTTACCCATCTCCAGAAAAGATCCTAAATCCAGATCCTGTTGGGATATTTCCTTTTAAAGTAATTAATAGACCGAGCCCTCAGCATTCCAACTACAGATGGAGGATGGGTTACATTTGATATTAAACTTTATGCTGCCCCACGGCATAAATTCAAGCCATGGGACAGAGGTGAATTACAGGCTTTGAAAAAAAAAAAGATTGGGGCGGCTAGGTGGCGCAGTGGATAGAGTACCAGCCTTGGAGTCAGGAGGACCTGGGTTCAAATCCGGTCTCAGACACTTAATAATTACCTAGCTGTGTGGCCTTGGGCAAGCCACTTAACTCCATTGCCTTGAAAAATCTAAAAAAAAAAGATTTCCCTGACCCCTGTCAAGATCCAGCAGGCTTCAGTGATCAATTTAAAATTCCTCTGCAATCCTATTGCCCTAGGATCCCAGACACTTGTCCGTTAGCAAAGGCTTCAGTTGGTAAAAGGGAAGCTAAGAATTGGTTTAGCAAAGCAAAAATAAAAGCCCCTTTGAGGAATTTGGGGAGACAGTTTGGGTGGCTGATACAGATCAGCAATGGCATGTTATGGATGCAAGATCTCTAGGGAATGCTTTGATAGAGGGAGATATGGGCCACTTACTTTTCCCCAACCAAAATCAAAACTTATTCAAAGACAAGATGAAACAGTATTTCAGCTTTTTGATCATCTAGCAGAGGCTTCTGAGGCAAATTCTGGTAAAGCATGATGAGGAAGGAGGAGTACAGACTGTTTCTCTCTTATTTTGTGGACAATCTTCAAGCTTCTTTGTCATGGAATATTAAACCTACCCGACCAGTTCCCCAGCTCATGGCTGAACCAGCTGCTCAGCTAGCATAGGCCTCAGCAGCTCAGCTGGAGGAGGACCTCAGGGGAGAAGGGGGCTGAGGGCAGGGAAAGACAAGGGATGTATGAGGCAGCTCAAGTTGCTTCCAGCTGCTATCCAAAATCCAGCTGTTACCAGAAGCCAGTCTGAGAATCAAATAAATGGGGTTTGTCATTACTGTAAGGAACCAGGCCAGTGGAAGAAGCAGCACAAACTTTGGGAGAGTAACAAAAAGCAGGAATTAAAGAGCCCTTCCCCACAGCCCTAGGATGCTCCAAGGTAGCTTTGCAGGATCCAGTCTGTCTTTGTCCATCTCCCAACTAGGAAAGGGGCCCATGATAATACAGGGCAAGGCCATCTCTGCAATGGTGGACATGGGCTACCCTACCAGGTCTGGGTCCTGGTAAAATCCCCTTTTCTCTTCCTCGGAGATCAGAAGGCTTATCAGTGGTAGGGCTGTCTCACAAGCCTTTCTGCCCCTTGGGGCCAGGACCATTTTCAGCATCCCTTCCTTCTAGTTCCTAACGCCCCTTGTCACATTCTTGGTCGTGACACTGGATCCTTCTTACCTGCTGTTCTCAGAGCCAGCCCCACGGGTTGTCAGTTAGGGCACTGCTGCCCCCACCCCACCCCCTCCCAGCTCCTGTGGCAGCCCCGACTCTGCTGCCACAGCTGATGGGAGGGAGTCACTGGCTCCTGCCAGGGTCCCATCCTGTTTATGGGCCACAGATCATATGGACATTGAGTGAATTGCTACAGTCATCCCACTAAAGGTTCAGATTGATCCTTCTTCCTTTCCCACGCATTGCTCAGTATCCACTTCCTCCCGCTGCTGTTGAAGATACTAGACCTTTGATTCAAAGTTATTTATTAAAAGGATGAATTATCATGTGCACCTCCCCATGAAATACACCCCTTTTCCTGGTGAGAAAGGCTGGCGATAAGGACCGGGTCATGTATACGCTATACAGGTTGTTAGTGCCATCGTCCTGCCTCGCTCTCCTTGGTACCCAGCCCTCACACCCTGGTATCTCTCATTCCTCCTCCTGCTGTTCCTGTGTTTACTGTGGTTGATCCATGCAGGGTCTATTTCTCCCATTCCTGTTCATCCAAGTTGTCAAAACCTTTGTGCTTTTCTACAATACACATGGATAGTCTTATTGGGGTCTGGAGGATCTTCTTCAGAGTTGTGTGCAGTTTGACATGATAACCTCTCTTCCCTAGTCCTCCACCATGTCCAGGACATCTACTGTGTGGATGATCTATTACTCTACTCCTCTGATTTAACTTCAGGAGAGGAGGATGCTATAGAGCATCCCATATTCTTAGCTTTAAATGCTCATAAAGATTCTCAAGATAAACTGCACTTTTGTCAGGCCCTGTGGGTACCCAGGCTATTCTAACTGCCATGACACAAATCATTTCCAAGTAAACCGCCACCTGGACAATCTCAGGAGCTGGACATTCCGCCCGACACACCAAGGGCACCAGACACAGCTGTGTCTTATCACCTCCTCCCTAATGAACCCCCCATCCTGTAATGCAAGACGCCGCATGTACACACCACTTGCACCCCCAATTCCCTCATTATTCTTTGTTCTACCCCAGAAGACCTAACAGTATATATGTAATAGCTAAGCAGTAATAAAATTGAGCTGGAGGCATAAGGCAGTAGTGGCTTGACTCCTTATTCTCAGCTCCCCTCCTGGAGGGAGGTTACCACTGTGGGCCCCGAGGAAGGAAGCCACAACAAGGCCCCTGTGAAGTTTCTGGACCATCTCCCCCTTCATCCTTCCCAAATCAAGATAATCCATGATTTTCCCATTTCCCTCTTCAAAAAAACAGCTAAGAAGGGGCGGCTAGGTGGCACAGTGGATAGAGCACTGGCCCCTGGAGTCAGGAAGACCTGAGTTCAAATCCAACCTCAGACACTTAATAATGACCTAGCTGTGTGGCTTTGGGCAAGCCACTTAACCCCATTGCCTTGCAAAAACTAAAAAAAAAGACAGCTAAGTGCATTCCTGGGCCTTGCTGGGTTATGTAGGTCTTGGATATCCAGATTTTCTCTGCAATATCAAACTCCGGACTCTCTTTGCCCGTCTGAAGAACAGTGTGAAGCTATCAAGTCTATAAAAACATCTCTCCTTCCGTCTCCCACCCTAGGCCTTCCTAATTACTCTCTTTGCCATGGAAAAGGAAGGAAGTGCAGTAGGAGTTTTAGCACAGAAACACAGGAATAAGTACAGGCAGTGGGTACAACAGTAAAAAACTGGATGCAGTAGCTAGAGGTCTTGCCATCACTGTTATAGCTGAGACTCTTACCCACACACTGAGGACATCACACCGGATGACCCTTCCGGAAGCACCTTTGCATACCCTATTTCTGCCAGTGATTGGAGATCCACTGAGTTGGTAGCACAGCCTCACCCCTGCAAAAACCTAGCTTTCTGAAAATGTTCATGCTGACACTCTGTGTTTCAAGGTACAGTTGATTTTTGCAGTTTCCTTAGAGCTCCATTTTTTCAGGAACCATTGCAGAGTTTGTTACTTTGGTTTCCAACAACCCCCAGGGTGCTATCTTTTCAAAGGTCATCTGGGCCTCCTCTGCTCCCTTAGTTGATTTTTTAGTAAACTACACCTCTGGAATTCCAGTAGGGGACCTTGACCCAGGCCACTGCAATTATACAATCTGGGTTCATCCAGGGAAACTTTTTGCCAGTTGAGTGAAGACACTATCATTTTGGCCTCTGCTAGGATCTTAGGAACTGATAAGACCCAAGGAGATTCCCCTGCCTCTAATTTTTGTGGTCTGCCTGCTGGAGCTGGCTTCACCCCCAGGTACTATTTCTTTTACTTTTTCCCTCACCCTACCATCATCACTAGAGATGTTTTTCATGTGTGACCCATCTCTTTATCAAGCCCTTCCTCCTCGGTGGACAGGACTATGACTGCACCACTACTGTCCAGAGTGCCTAATCATCATTACTAGCCTTGAAATTCAGCCAGACCAGTGACACTGCAAGGCCTGGTGGCTGCAGAACCCTGCTCCTCAGTCATGCCAGTCCTCTGCCAATGTGCATTCCAATTGGTGGAATAGGGGATATAGGGGGCAGTGTCTTGGCTGCTACAGCTATGTAACAAGACGATCCAGTCTTATTACCTCTAATGAGGTTTACAGGGCTGTCTTAAGAGATAGACAACATGAATGACCAGTTGGCCTCTCCCTGGCTGGAGTGGTCTCACAAAGCTAGCAGGTTCTAGATGCAGTCCTAGCAACCAAAGGAAGGACCTGTGTTTTCCTCAATGAAGAATGATGTTTTTTATGTCACTAAGTCTCATCAAATGCATGACAGTAGAGACATGTTTTGATCTCATGCTGCTCAGCTGTGGGAGAAAGGTGCAGAGAAACCATGGTATGATATACTTAGCCCCTACCCTCAGGCATAGGCAGATCAATCAGATCTGTGCTTTTGTCTGCTTTGGGGATACTGGCTGCCCTCGCCCTTATCCTTTGTGGAGCAAGAATGAGGCTGGCTACTTAATAATTACCTAGCTGTGTGACCTTGGGCAACCCCATTTGCCTTGCAAAAACCTAAAAAAAAAAAAAGAATGAGGCTGGCTATTCCCAAAAAATGTTCTCTTGCCCTGGGGAATAAGATGATGACATCTGTGGTCATCTCCCTCAAATGGAAGAAGTGAGTGCCCCCTGGTAAAATGAGGAATATTTTAAAGAGCTTCCTTTCCTGCCCTCTGAAGAAAAATAAAGTGTCAATAGCTTCTCTTTCTTTTGGTCTGCAGGTGGCTTAATGGGCACCTTTTGATTCAAAAGGGAGGATTGGTAGATTTGGTATAAGATGTGGTATGATTTGCGGTATAATTTTGTAACAGTAGTTGTGTATTTTTAAAAAATGGTAGTAGTAACTATGATAGATAATATATTAATATACATATTATAGAAAAGATATGCATATAGATAATAGTAATATATTATATTATAGATAATATACTATTATCTATAACAACCTCTTTCTATAAGTTGGGGTTACTAAATATTTAGAAAAATTTTTACTATACTTAAATTTGTTTTTTGCAAGGCAAATGGGGTTAAGTGGCTAGCCCAAGGCCACACAGCTAGATAATTGTCTGAGGCTGGATTTGAACTCAGGTCCTCCTGACACCAGGGTCGGTGCTCTATTCACTGTGCCACCCAGCTGCCCCCCCAATTTTTTTATTACTCATCTTTTCCTCTCTCTCCATTTCTGAAATAGCTAGTTATTACCCTTGTGCATATTATTTGTTCTATCTGAAATTCAGAATATCTGTAGAAATATGTGTAAATGGTCTAAGAATCAGTTAAAGATGCTATTTTAAAAGGAATCTGGAAGCAGTGGTTTTTGTTTATGTTTTATTTGAACATAAACAATAAGGGAGCATATTAACAAAGAAAATTCTTTTACAAAATTTGTTTCTTTTTTTTCTACCATTTTATTCCTTTATTATCTTCTTGAAAACAATATTTCCAGAAGTTTAAAAAAACTTGGAAAAATACACATCTTTTAAATTATTATTTATATATCACGTGAACGCAAGTTCTAATATTATGAAAACTTGTCTATTTTAGAAACATAGTGCAGAGTCACAAAGTAATCCTTGATCCTTAGGTAGCAAACGGTAATATGTCCTCCCCTATGTTAAGTTTAACTATTCTGTTACTCATTATCCTGACATAAATAATAAATAAACTATTAGGCCAAAGATCTTGGAAGACTAAACACAATATGAATTCCATTATATGTTTGACCTTAGTTTCAAAACACACTGCATTTAATCCCTTTATAATTTAGCTTGTCATTCATATCACCATTCTTAACAAATGACATATCCAGATTAACTGTTACAGATCAGAGAATTGAAAAATAAAATTATTTACCCAAGTTGAATGTAAATTCACATTGAATCTAATTTCCTTCTCTTTCACTGACTTATGTCAGTGCTTTCTTAACAATGAAAATTCTACTTAATGAAACAAGGGAACCTGGATATAGGCTATTTTTCTGGAAATATTTCTTTTAAAAATTAAAAATTGACTAATTTTAATTCCTTTTAAGAAATCTAAGATTAAAAAATACCAAATTATATTTTTATTTAAAAATACATTGGAAAATTCCATATAGGTACAGTACATGATGTAAGCTTAATTTCACTGCACTTGACTTCACTTGGGATGATACTGACATGGTTTATGTTTTGATAAAGTCTTTCCCAAACTAACAAAACAGGGAGAGTCCTGTCGATGACCAGCTGGTTCTGATGTAAATGATGTCTTGCCGCTTCCCAGATAATAATGATGGATGACATTTGTTTGTCTTTTATCACCTGGACTGTTTTCCGACCATAATGATCATGACTGTAGGCTGATGCAGTTGTGGTGAAAGCTGTAAAACACCAAAGTATGTGAAGATCAATGCTGCCAACATAACTGAAAACGGGAGCTGCCGAAGAAGCTGCCGCTAAAATTAACTGAACTGCTGTATTCACCTTACTGACGAGTGCTGGCTTCAACCTAGCAGTGGCATAGCAAGGACCGAAATATCTGGCAAGAGTTGGTGGTGATGGTGGAGTTCTGTATGGGATGTAAGAAACGGCAGCAATCAGTACTACGTCTCTTGCAATAATCGTGTAAGTGAGTGAAACTGGAATAAGGTGGGCACATGCCAAGCTAATATAGAGGGCACTGAGGAGAATTTTATCAGCAAGTGCATCAAGGGCGCTTCCCAATGCTGATTTCTGGTTGGCCCAACTTCTAGCAATAAATCCGTTAGCCCAGCTAAAGCAAAAACTCCTGGTGCAGCATGAAAATCTTCGTCAATAATCAAATAACCCCAAACTGGGGCCAAGGCGCTTCTTGTCATTGACAGTAAATTTGGGATTGTCCGTGGGTTTTGATAGGGGCCGCGCGGGGGCCGCTCCCGCGCCGAGTCCAGCGGCCCGGCCCCGGCCCCGGCCCCCGGCCCCCGGCCCCCGGCCCCCGGCCCCGGCCCCGGCCCCCGGCCCCCGGCCCCAGGCCCCCGGCCCCGGCCCCCGGCCCCGGCCCCCGGCCCCCGGCCCCGGCCCCCGGCCCCGGCCCCGCTCCGGAGCTGTGGCCCCTCCGCCGCACCCCGCCGGCCCGGGGGCAGGGCAGCGGCGCCCCGGGGACCCCCCCCGGGACCCCCGGGACCCCCGGGACCCCCGGCTCAGCCAGGCGGCCAGCACGGCGGCGGAGGCGGCCTCGACAGGGCGGGAGCGAGCGGCTTCACGGCACTTTTACGACAGCGCGCCCGGCGTTCGCGGGGGCCGTTCCCCGCCGCGCGGCGCGGGCACTCGGGGCGCCGCGGCTTCTGTCCGCTGTGCCCGGCCCCGACTGGCAGAGCTCCGGCCCCCTCCCCCCCCGGAGCCGGGGGCACAAAATTGGTTTCTAAGCAGTTTGAGATGAGCGTATGGACACAGATCTTTGGTTGCAAAATCACCAGTGCAACATCATAAAATATTCTGTGCCGTTCTTCCTGCTAGAAGATTATCATCACTAGGAGGCATTTTCTGACCCTTTGGCCCAGGGCCGTCCAACTTTACTTTTAAAAGTTTTGATTGAAACCATTGATAGACAATTTATTTCTATTTGCCATTTTAGTGAGAGTTTTGTGGTAGTTTGGCTTTGTTTATTAAAGCATTTGAGAAATCCACAAGGGGCCACATAAAATCACCCTGAGGATCCCATTTTGGACAGCCCTGCTTTACACTATGAAGTTAGAGCTAAATATCTAATTGTAGGAAATTGCTATGAAAGACTCCATGGAACTGAAAATTGGCCTCCTATCTTGAAACTGAAATGCAGGTATCCAAGGAATGGGGGTGGGAGGGGGAAGCAAGAGTCTATAGAAGCCAGAAATCCAATGGGGGTTGAACACGTTAAGTGACCAGCTTGCTGGGATAAGATTTGAAAGGGCAGCTTTTCAGCGTGATCTGAGGTTAGATGATTTCTGACTCAGTTTCCCAAATGTGACATTGGCAGATTTAAAGTCTGGCTTAATATATTTGGCTACCTACATGGCCTCTGCCTGGCAAGAAACAAACAAGAAATAAAGGAATGTTCCTTTTCTGATATTCCAGGTCTCTATGGTAAATTGCTGTAATCAAGTCAGATGATTAATATTAAAACCAGGTAGAGAAATTTAAGGAATTTCACCCACATTTATACCATGCTCTAATAGCTAGCTAGGTTAGTATGTAGTTTGGCATCTGTTGTCAGCCACATGCTGCTGGGAGTCTAACTTAAAATATTTTAAAAAGAAAATTTAAGTAGAAATAGTATCCTCCAAATAGAGGTATAAATGATTTAAAAGAAATAAGATAATGCCAAAAACAAAATGAGGTTGAATTCTATTTGTAACTGAATGAAAATTATCAAGATCTAGAAAGTTCCAGAGTTTTATTTCCTGGTATAAAAGAAGATCTTTACCAATAAAACTGACTGTATTTGGACAAACCTGATCATTGAAAGAATGAGAGAAAGGGAAGGACTAGGTCTTTATATGGCACTACACAATTCTAGGTCTTCAGACATCTCATCTTACTGGATCCTGACAACTGCCCTTGGAGGAGGGTGCCACTGAGAACCTACTCTACAGACAAGGAAACTGAGGAAGGCAGAGGGGAAGCAAGCTGCCCAGGGTCCAGGTGGATTCAGGTCTTCATGCCTCCGGGCCCAGGGCTGGGTCTGGCACAATACCTCAATGCCAATCAACTTTTCTACACACCACATTACACTGAGGATGCTTGTTGAGCTCACAATCTACTCACACCGCCACATCTTCAAACTGCTGCCTCATCTGGCTTCCTGAACCCTCAACTGGTGACAGTTCTCACTGGACCACCTTTAAGCCTTCACTTGGATCCCTAGTGAACATCCCCTAGTTGAATTCAAGCCAACCCTCTTGCCCATCAGGATCCTGACACCATCATCTGGTAGGCTAGCATCTTCCCCCTCTGCTGTAAATTCTGTCTCTGGCTGGCACAAAAAGGAAAAAGAAAGGGAGAGCAGAGAGAAGAAAAGGAATCCCCCTAGAAAGGAGGAGAGATGAGAAGGTTCACCATGGAAACAGAATTAGGAGGTGGTAGGACGTAAGGTGACTGGGGAACACAGCCTGAAATCTAAATCGAGGCTCTCCTGAGAAAATCCCGACACGAGGCAGTGGCACTGGTCGCCACCTCTCCTGCCTTCAGTTTCCCCCATGGGAAAGTGACTCCAAAGAAATAGGAAAGAGAAAGGACTTCATCTGAGAAAAGAGGCAACATGGAGGACTAGTTCAGGAAAGGGAATGCGTTGAGAAGATGAGGGAATCTGACCTAGACAAATTCAGTCTTTTGCCAAGGCCACTGAACATGGAGGAAGAGTCTCCATCAATGATATCTTAGAGCTTCTTCCTGAATAAAGGACTCAAGGTAAAGCAATGGCCTACCTTCTAGACAGGGCTTTCTGGAGTTTTGTCACCCATCCATGGGGTTTTCCTTTGTTCCAGCTGGGAGATCATCTCTGGCTTGGAAATGGGATACCCTACTCAAGAAAAATGAGAAAGTGCTGAGGAAGGAGAATCATCTCAGAATTTCAACAAAGTCATTCCTTTACCAGGGAAAAAGGTACCATTTTAGGATAACCAGGGGTTACTGCCAAGGTCCTCTGAAGGCTGTTCTACACTGGGGTGCCAGAGGTCAGGATCTATGTTCTATTTGATATTTTTGAGGGGGGGAGAAAGGGGAGTAATCTTTTTTTTATTAAAGATTTTGAGTTTTTGAGTTTTACCATTTTCCCCCCAATCTTACTTCCCTCCCCGCCACCCCTCCACTGAAAGCAATCTGCCAGTCTTTATTTTGTTTCCAGGTCGTACATTGATCCAAATGGAGTGTGATGAGAGAGAAATCGTATCATTAAAGACGAAACATAAAGTACAAGAGACGGCAAGATCAGACAATAAGATATCTGGTTTTTTCTAAATTAAAGGGAATAGTCCTTGGTCTTTGTTCTAACTCCACAATTCTTTCTCTGGATACAGGTGGCATTCTCCACTGCAGACAGCCCCAAATTGTTCCTGATTGTTGCACTGAGGGAATGAGCAATCCATCAAGGTTGAACATCACCCCATGTTGCTGTTAGGGTACGCAGTGTTTCTCTGGTTCTGCTCATCTGACTGATGCTTTATACTATAATTTTAGATCAGGTAGGGCTAAGCCCCAGAAAGGGGAGTAATCTTAAATAAAGAGTGGTGAGCAGGTACAAAGAATGTTTAGCTCCCTCCTAGGCTGAGAGAACCCTTTCACAGCTGCTCGGAGGGAGTGCGCTGTACCTAAGGCCACAACGGATGGGAAAGGCCCGACGCCAAGGGAAGCGGAGTGACGGCTTCCACATCTCCACTTTCCCCACTCCGGTGCCAAGATATCATGGATTGGCTTAAGAAATGATGGGGGGGATTCTGAGGAAGCGGGAACAACAGGTCGGCTAGGGCACCGAGAAGTGCCGCTGCGGCGTACTTTAAGCAGCCTCGGGGTGTTCGCCGCCCCGGCAGCCCGAGGGGAGCACTGTGCTTGCTGACCAGCCCCAAGCCGCGGCCGGGGCGTCTCTGTGCGCTCACACCGGCCCGACGCCCCCTCGGGGCAGAGCCCCTCCCCCTCCCCTCCTCCTCCTCGGGTGCCAGGCACGGGCCGGGGGCATTGCCCTCGACACTCGGGGAGCCCCCGCTCACCAGCCCCTCGGGCCCGAGGCCCCAGCGCTGGGGGCGTCACGTGCCCCGCTGCCCCGCGCCCCCCCCCCACTCCCGGCCCCGGCTCCATCCGGGCTCCGCCTCCTCCGCCACAGGCCCGGCCCCGCCCCGCGCGCCCCCCTCAGGCCGCGGGGGGAACCTCCGGGGGGAGGGGAGGGGAGGGGAGGGGGCGGGGCCGAAGAACAAAGCCGAAGCCGCCCGCCCCGGCGTTCGTGCGAAGGAAACGGAAATCCTGGCTACGCGTGGCCTTATGGGAGTCGTAGTCCAGAGGCCCGACCGCGGCGTTCTGCGCATGTGCCAGGAAGAGGCCCCGGCGGCCCCGGCTCCCGCGGCGGAGGGTCACGTGCTCCGGCTGGCCTGGGCCCCGCGGGCGGGAGGGAGAGCCTGGCTGGGCGGAGCGGGAGGGTCTTCCTGGGGAAATAAGTTGTGTTTCAGATTGGGCAGCGTTTCCACTTTCTAGACTTCTTGCTTCTCCCCTCCCTCCTCCCTCCCCCCTCCACAAAAGCTGGAAACGGAAACACTCAGTAATGGCCTGGCTGGGTGACCTTGGGCAAGTCACTTAACCCCACTGCCTTAAATAAGAAAATCAATCATTTTAACTCCTCCAGGCTGGTGCAGAAATACAACCTCGGGCATACTAGTCCCTCCATGGCCCTGGGGCACCGCCCGGGTCATGGCCGCTGCGTGTGGCCTCTGGGACCCGGGCCCTCTCGGACCGGACAGTCGCTCCCTCCGCCTCCGCGTGTTTGCTACAATGTTGCCGTCCCTTACCCGGCCTGGCCCCGGCCTCCCGCCATTCCTCACACCACGTGTTTATGTTCAGCCATTCGCGGCTCCTCCCTACAAAGCATCTGCCACAGATACAGAGAGGGCGCGGGGGGCCACAAGACTGGGCTCATTTCTCAAGCCACGAGGAAAACCTCGACTAGTATTTCCATGTGGAGAGTCCTACAAATAGTGTCTAATGTACCCCCTTAAATGCAGCCTCGGTTTTACTCCCTACTTCAGATTCCTTAAGTCACCTTCATAATTTCCCCTTCTTTCAAAGATCTCCTCTCTTCTCTCATTCTGCACCTTGGTCCTTTTTACATGGAAGCCAGAAATAGGAATGCCGCCAGATCCAGAGGTCTGCTGCTGGTGGGCAGATCCTAGTCAGCTGGGGTTCTTTTTTGAGTGAAGAAATCGCAAAACTCTTTGATTCAGGGGGTATAAATTGGACAGCTAGGTGGCACAATGGATAGAGCACCTGTTCCAGAGTCAGGAGGACCTGAATTCAAATGTGAACTCAGACACTTAATAATTGCCTAGCTGTGTGACTTTGGACAAGTCACATAACCCCATTGCTTTGCAAAAACAAAAAAAAAAGGTATAAATTTTAATTCACAGATTACACTGAAAAAGTTCACAGGATTACTCAGAGTTCTTTAGCAAGATTTCAAAAAGTGAGTTTTTAAGAAGATAGTAAATTTAAGCAAAGAAGAAATAGCTACAATCTGGACTGAGGAGATCAAAGACCACTAAGAAAGGGAAAAGAAAATAACCAAGAGGCAGGTCGCTGGGCTGGGGTCACATGGATCCAGCATGGAGAAGAGTAGACAGAATCTTTATAGGGAACCCAGTCCATTTCTTATGCAGGGAAGAGTTAGGGTGGCACCAGGAAAGACTATGGAGTAGTTTAATGCAAACATAAAGTTATATTTCTGCATAAGCCTGGAGAAGTTAAAATTATAGATTAACCTTAAATTCTTAAATTAAGACCAAGAATTTATAGCACTGGGGCAGCTAGGTAGCACAGTGGATAAAGTAACGGCCTCAGGAGGCCCTGAGTGCAAGTGTGGTCTCAGACACTTAATAATTACCTAGGTGTTTGTGACCTTGAGCAAGCCACTTAGTCCCTTTGCTTTCCCCTCCAAAAAAAAAGAATTTGTAGTACTTTAGCTGAAGGCATCAGTTTGACTGGGAGTCAACAAATTGACTTTGTTAAAACAAGAAATTTATGATGTGAAACTAGGAGAACCTGTTGAGATAACTTGGAAACAGCAACGGTTTAGATAGGATTACATCATCTACTAGCACACCCTATAATGAAAGTTTAACAGTTTCAAAAGATGGACTATTTTAACAGAGTGTCTGTTTGAAAGATATATTCCTTATTTATATGGCTTTACTGGTATTACATTTGTCTCAATACAAAAAAAGGGGAAAGATTATATTTCTTTCTGTACAGAGTCCCCCTTCAAAAAATTGGTCACTGTGTTCTTGATAACCAATTTTTTTTTATATTAATAAGGTCAGATTGTTCCATGTATTATTATCTTCCCTTCCTAGAAACCCAAAACTCTGCACTCGTGGTTCCTCTTACATAGATCTTTCTACTAACTTGATTCAGTCCAGGGCCTTTTTCTGCTTTTGTTCTCTTCAATTCTCTATCTCTATCATCAAACACATAAAAAAGTTTATAATCATCAAGTTTATAATAGTTTGTAATAATTAAAATAAAATAAATAAAATAAAATAAAGTTTATAATAATTAAAATAGATTGAAATGGAAAACAACTGAGATATCACTTAGGAGGAGTCCTAGGAATTTGCTCTTAAAAAATAATAATTAAATTAAAAGTGTTAACCTTCAGAGTTTGTCCTAAAAAAGGGACAAACATTAACCTCCAGGGTTTTTAAACTTAAAAAAAAAAAAGCACAAAACAGTATTAGCTTAACATGAATTAATATTTCTCTAAGCTTGCTGGTTTTGAAAGTGTAAGAGGGGGCTGAGCCTGGCCAGAAAACCAAAACCCCAAAGGATACAGCTTTGAAAGATTTTTTAAAAACAATTTCACTATCAGAAAGTGGGATCTGAAAAGTTACTTCTGGTTTGTCCATTAAAAGAAGAAAATAGCCTTCAATTTAGGATGGACCTGGATAGGTTAAGGAGGATGGATGAAAAAACATGATTGAATTTGATCATTAAAAAGTCATTCTAAGGGGCAGCTAGGTGGCACAGTGGATAAAGCACCAGCCCTGGAGTCAGGAGTACCTGGGTTCAAATCTGGTGTTTGTGACCTTGAGCAAGCCACTTAATAATAACCTAGCTGTGTGGCCTTGGGTAAGCCACTTGACCCCATTTGCCTTGCAAAGACCTAAAAAAAAAAAAATTAAAAAAAAGATCATTCTAACATAGGGAAGAGCAGTTTCTATTGAATGATGAGGATCAAGGATAGGCAGCAGGAGTCCTCATCTGTGATGCTGCCTTGATACTCTTGATGCTGGTCCTGTTCAGTGTTAACAAGAATGGGAAATTTCTTAGGAGTTACAAGTATCAACTTTTGATGCCGGGATGTTCACAATTCGATCTCATTGCATCTCCTATGATTTCACTTTCCTATTTAGCTTTTATGATTATTTTGAATCTTGCATTTGAAAGTAAAATTTACTGTTCACCTCTGGAGGATTTTCACCAGGAATCCTTGAAAGTCCTCTATTTCCTTAAACATTCATCTTTTCCCATGGAGGATTATACTTGGCTTTGCTAGATAGTTGATTCTTGTTTATAGTCCTCTTTTAACCCTCAGAATAAACTATTCCAAGCCCTTCAAGCCTTTCATAGAGAAGCTACTCTAAATCTGTTGTACTTGTGGCTCCACAATATTTAAATTATTTCTTTCTGACTGCATACAATTTCTCCTTTAATGGGAAGCTCTGTAATTCGGCTAGAATATTTCTGGTAGTTTTTATTTTGGGATCTCTTTGAGGTGATCAGTGGAATCTTTCAATTTCTTTTTTACCCACTGGTTCTAGAATATCAGGGCAGTTTTCTGTGATTACTTCTTGAAAGATAATTTCTAGGGTTTTTTTTTTTTAAACATGATTTTGATATATCTCCAGTAATTCTTAAATTATCTCTTCTTGCTCTATTTTTTTTCAGGTCAGCTTTTCCAGTAAACTATTACATATTTTCTTCTAATTTTTTTCATGCTTTTCATTTAGTTTTATTGCTTCTTGATATCCCATGGAGTTATTAGGTTTTACTTGTCCAATTCTAATTTTTAAGTAATTACTTTCTTCAGTTCATTTTTTTTTTGCCTCTTTTACCCTTTGGCCTATTGTTTTTTTAAGGTGTTGTTTTCAAGATCATTTTTGCTGCCTCCTTTTCAAAGCTATTTTTTATCATTTTCTTCCATCACTATAATTCCTTTCCCCCAAATTTTCCTTTACCTGTCAATTTTTTGGTTTTTACAAGGTAATGGGATTAAGTGACTTGCCCAAGATCACATGGCTAAGTAATTATTAAGTGTCTGAGACCACATTTGAATTCTGGTCCTCACTGTACCACCTGGCTGTGCCCCGCCTAGTCCACTTGATTTTTAAAATCTTTTTGAGCTCTTTCAGAAATTCTTTTGGGGTCTTGGACCAGCTAATGTTTTTCTTTGGATGTAGTTTAGTTTTGTTGAAATCTTCTGAGTTTGTGTTTTGATCTTATCTGTCATCATAATTATTTTCTATTGTCAGGTATTTGCAAAAATTGGTTTTTTTAAATTGATGAGTCTATTTCTTGACTTTTAACTTTATGCTCTCCTCATGGATTCAGGTTTTTTTTGGGGGGGAGGGAGGATTGGTGCAGCTATTTTCAGAGTCAGTTCCTAGAGGGGAGTGTCTGTAAGTTTTCAATTCTTCCAAGATGGGTTATGATGTAATGAGAGGTGTATTTGCTACTCTGGGCCTGTGTTTTTGTCTGTGAGTGATTCAAGCACTACTTTCCTCCCTGGAAAGTTAACCAGGGTCCCCGCTCCACTGTGGCCACAAGCCCTGGTGTTTTCTTGCTCCTCTTTACCCTGAGAATAAGATCCAGGATTGCTACCTGAATCTGAGTATGAGCAATGCAGACCTCTACCTAGTGCCAACAATAGGACCCTCTAATCTTTTGGACAGTTGTGTGACTCCCTTGCTATTGGTGGGTTGAGAGCTCCAAAAACCACTGCTGTTGATTCAGTTGTCCCAATGTAGGCTACTGGCTTACCAGGCTCGGCCTGCCCTGGACAGCACTCTACTCTTACCCAGTTGTCAGACTTCTCCTGCCAAACTTCTAGGGCTGGAATACTGTTTTCCTTCATACTATTATTGGTTCTGCCCCTGCAGAATTCATTTTTGAAGTCTTATTTTAAAGTTGTTTGGAGCAGAGTTTGGGAGATCTTAGGAGAGCCCTTGACTTTCTCTGCCATGTTGGCTCCTTCCCTTTACCTTCCCAACACTCTTCTGGAGCACAGTCCAGTCATTCCCTAATTCATTTGTTTCTACAATTTTTCATTTATTTAAATGAAATTGTGACCACTGAGATGTAACATTCCCTCTGGCATACTCCCTAAACTCTCACTCAAAAATAGTATTCTCAGGGCACAGTCAAGATGGCAACAGGAGAAGAGCCTATCTTAGGTACTCTCTCTCTATAATATTTCAAAACACTTAAAATAAGGACTCTAACTAAATTTTCAAGAGACAGAACCCACAGAGGGATCCAGTGAGGCAATTTTCCAGTCCAAGGTAACCTGGAAAATAGTGGAAAGGCTCCATTCCACGGGGTTAGAGGGGTGGCCCGCCAGAGTGAAGGAACTTCAGCCTCCTGGAGGCAGCACCAGGGCACCTGGGAGCTTTGGCTCACAGCAGCGGGGGCAGTTTCCTGACCTCACCCCAGGGAGCACCAGGCACAACTTGGAAGAACAGCAGTGGAGGGGGGGGCCTCTGCCAGAGCAAGCTGGTGAAGCCTAGCCCTCAGGGTACTCTCAAGCAGAATAGCTGCTGTAGCCCAGATCCAGGAAACAGAAGCTGGCAGAGCCGGTAAGCAGGAGCCCCCAGGCAACTAAACCCTGAGTACTCAGTTTACTAAAGGGAGGGGAGTGGAGAGAGACTTCCAAGATTTGTACTCTATACCTGGAACAGGACTCTGGGGCTCTGAGCACATTCTGATCCTGATCACTGTCCAGGACCCCATGGCAGAGGGGTTTGCTTGTGGTCATTCACAGACCAGGAGGGAAGACAGAGCTTCACACACTAAGATACTTGTGTGTGGGGCTGCCCCAATAATACTCAAAAGCTCAGGAAGCACCCCAAGACCAGGCAGAGGCTGGGAAAATGAGTAAACAGAGAGAAACAAGAGGAATACTATTGAGGAATACATTGTCTAGGATCCCAAGGAGGATCAAAATACTTAGTCTGAAGATGAGGAAGTACAAATTTCTGCATCTAAAGACTAAGAAAAACGGAAAATGGGCTCAGGCTATGACAGAGCTCAAAAAAGATTTTGAAAATCAAGTGAGGGAGATAGAAAAATTGGGAAAAGAAATGAGAGAGATGCAGGAAAAACATGAAAAAGAAATCAGTAGCTTAGTCAAGGAGATCCAAAAAAAATGCTGACGAAAATAACATGCTAAAAGCTAGCTTAGGTAAAATGGATAAAACAGTTCAAAAAGTTATTGAGGAGAAGAATCCTTTAAAAAGCAGAACTGGCCAGAAAGAAAAGAAGATAAGAAAACTCTCTGAGGAAAACAAATCCTTCAGAAGTAGAATGGAACTAAAGGAAGCTGCTGATGTTATGAGAAATCAAGATACAATACTTCAAAACCAAAAGAATGAAAAATTAGAAGAAAATGTGAACCATCTCATTGAAAAAACAACTGATCTGGAAAACAGATTCAGGAAAGAAATTTAAAAATTATTGGGATATCTGAAAGTTATGATCAGGAAAAGAGCTTTAACATCATTTAAAAAAAATTCCTACAGGAAAATTGCCCTGTTATCCTAGAAGCAGAGGGCAAAATGGAAATGGAGAGAACCACAGATCTCCCCGGAAAGAGATCTTAAAAAACCCAATCCCCAGGAATATTATAGCCAAGTTCCAGAACTCCCAAGTCAAAGAGAAACTATTACAAACAGTCAGAAGGACACAATTCAAATATCGTGGAGCTGCAGTCAGGATCACATAAGAATTAGCAGCAACTACATTAAAGGCTCATGGGATTTGGAATATAATATTCCAGAAGGCAATAGAGCTCAAAATGCAACCGAGAATCAACTACCCAGCAAAACTGAACATCCTCTTCCAGACAAAAAGATGGACTTTCAATCAACCAGGGGAATTTCAAATGTCCTGTTAAAATGGCCAGACCTGAACAGAAGGTTTGATCTTCAAATACAGGACTCAGGTGAAGCATAGTGGAGGAAAAGGGTAAAATATGAGGTACTTGATGATCATGAACTACATGCATTCCTGCATGGAATAATGATACTGATAATACTCATATGAATCTTCCCAGTTAATAGAGTAAGTAGCAATTTTTATAGATGAAGCACAGGAGAGAGCTAAATTTGAAGATATAATATATTGTAAAAATGGAGTCAATGGCTAAAAGGGAAATGTAATGGGAGTAAGAGAAAGGAGAGGTGGAATAGGCTAAGATATTTCATGTAATAAGATTTTTTTTATTATAATGAGCTATTGCAATGATGTGGAAGTGGGGAAGGTGAGGGGGAATGAGGGAACTTTTGCTCTCATCAGAGGTGGCTCAGAGAGGAAACAGCATATATATACTCAATGGGGTATAGACATCTAGAGTAAGGAGAGGAGACAGGGAAAGGAGGGGGATGTGAGTGATGGAGGAAAGGGTGGACCATCAGAGAGAGCGGTCAGATATAACACATTGTCTTTTTTACTTCTTGCAAGGGGCTGGGATTAGATGGCCTGTCTGGGACCATGGGGCTGGGTGATTGCTGGGCCTTAGGGGTGATATGTGGGCTCGGGGCCTCTTGGTCCCAGGGCTGGTGATGTCTGCTGTGCCACTCAGCTACCGTACAGCACATTTAAGAAGAGGGACAGAGTGAAAGGAGAGAAAATATAGTATATGGTAATGGGGAAGTACAAATGGAGAGTTGTGATCAGCAATGGCAACGGTGTAAAAATATGGAAGTAGCTTTTGTGATGGACTTATCATAAAGAATGTGATCCACCCATGACAGACCTGGTGGTATTGGAACACAGACTGAAGCACATTTTTATTATGGGGGGAGGGGTTGCAGGGCAAATGGGGTTGGGTGGCTTTCCCAGGGCCACATGGCTTGATTGTTGGGTGTCTGAGGCCAGATTTGGGCCTGGGTGTTCCTGGCTCCAGGGCTGGTGCTCTGTCCACTGTGCCACCTAGCCGCCCCTGTTATTATTTTATTTTGGGGGTGGGTTGCAAGGTAGTGGGGTTGGGGTGGCTTGCCCAGGTTCACACATCTGGGTGATTGTTGGGGGTCTGGGGCTGGATTTGGGCTCAGGTGCTCCTGCCTCCAGGGCCAGTGCTCTACCTAGCTACCCCTATTATTTTTTTTTAATTTTAATTTTTTTCTTCTCTTTATTGCTCATGAGGGTCTATATTTTTGGGGGGAAGGAGATTTATGTTTACTCTTAAACAAGAATATTTTAGTAATGTATAAAAATCATTTCTACAAAAATAAAAATAAATATAATAAAAGATGAAAAATAGTATTCTCTAGGGGATGATTACTACAGGTTCGATGAGCTTTTTTATTTTTATTTTTGAGGTTTTTGCAAGGCAATGGGCTTGTGTCTTGTCCAAGCCCACACATCTAGGTAATTAGTAAGTGTCTTGAAGCCGTATTTGAGCTCAGCTACTCCTGACTCCAGGGCCGGTGCTCTATCCACTGTGCCACCTAGCAGCCTCTCAATGAACTCTTAAAACTATGTAATAAAAAATCCCTCTATTGTATTCACTTCTAAAAAATTTTTTTAAAAATATTTTATTTCTATGATTTTCTTCCCCCTTAAAAAATAAACTTAAAAGGGGGAAACAAAACAAAAGTGTTCTGCAAATACAAAATTTTCAAATTGTTTCTGGATGGATCAAAACCCCCCAACAAATTCACACAAGATTTTTCACTTTTTGTTGAGTAGTATGGTTGAAAAGAGTGACAAAGATTTTCTAGAAAGGACAAATTTTAATATAGTAGAGATATTCTGGGGCAGCTAGGTGGTGCAGTGGATAGAGTGAAGGTCCTGGTCATCAGCAGGACCCGAGTTCAAATCTGGACTCAGACACTAAAAACTGTCTTAGCTGTGTGACCTTGGGCAAGTCACTTAACCTCATTGCCTTGCCAAAAAAAAAGAGAAATATTCTGATACATTTCTCACCAATTTTAAAGTCATAAATAAGAAAGTACTTCACATACTATCTATGACCCTTTTCAGATTTGAAATTTATTATTTTTCTCAAAAGATTGGATTCCATTGAACACACAGTACAGATGTCGACCAAATAACTAGGCAACAGAGGTCTCAAATAGTGGAAGCTAATTAATGCCCAATGAATCCATTTATATATATATGTTCACACCAATAGCTAAACAAGAATTTTATTAAGCTGATCTACATTGTGTCAATACAAGAAGCCCACTTAAAATCACAAGTTTTGAACTCTACTTTGAAATTGTCTGAATTTCATTTGAAACAAATTTTAAGCGTATATATGATGAGAATTTCCTTTTTTGTTTTCTCCCTGAAGACCCACAAATAATTGCTCTTTTGTAGAGTATATGAATTGTACTTGTATAATTTGCTGTTTCAAAAGTTACTGAGAACAATTTGTATCAAATATTTTTAAGAATAATACTAAATGAGTAGATTTTATATAGTTCAATACATGCACATACCAGTTATATATCTTTTAATAAACTGTTTTCTGGATGGATCAAAAAAATTCACATAGTATAAAGTTGTTAAAAAATAATTTGTATGAATCAAGTGATGGATTTTCAACATCTTAAAAAAAACACTTTGAATTTCTGGCAATGAAAATAAATTGTTTCATGATTAAAGGTTGAGAGCCTCATCAATGAACCACAGGAACCATCATTTCACAATCTAATTAGTTCACTTCATCTTTCAAATGTTATTTTTTCTTTAGCAGCAAGTACTGGAATTAAAAGCTTAAGACAGATAAATATTTATATTTCATGGGGAAATACCACAGTAAGCTTTTCTAATAGTTCTTATGTTAACTGTGAGCATCAATAAGAATTCGTGTTTTTTGTAATGGGATCTGAAAAATAATACTTTTCTGGTATGCACATATATAATCTTAGCAATTTCTCTGTCTATGGACTGCATAGCCTGACTTCATAAAATTGGAAAATATAATAAGTTATAGATAAAACTCAATACAAATTAAGTTGACCAGAAAAAAACAAGTATAAAGCATTATTAGATACAAATACAATTTTTACAAATACTTGCATAATATCTAACCATTTTTCTCAAATTAAAAAAAGTTCATTACAGTAATGTTTGCAAGTAAGGATTCAATTTTTTTCCCCCCAAATCATACAGAAAGGAACTTGAGCAATCATTTTCCAAGTTTGCTTTCAACTGTATATAATTGAAATACCTCCTCTGGATCAACAAGTGACATTTACAGAATATCACTGTAGTGGAAGAACAATAAATTAGGTGGATCATTATTCAGATATCAATCTATTCTTGTATTAATAGTTGCATCTTAGTTATAGAGAACAATCTTGGTCTAGTAAACACATATAATTGAGAACAGCAGCCAGGAGTCTGAGTCAAGATACATAGTTGAAAGGGTCAATAATCAATCTTCCCATTGTTTTCTGTAAGCAGGCACCCATAGAAATCTGACAGCAATTAAATTATGGCATTTCCCAGCTAATAATTTTTTTGTTTCTTGACTTTTTTGCAAGGCAAGGGGTTAAGTGACTTGCCCAGTGTCACACAGCTAGGTAGTTATTAAATGCCCAAGGCTGGATTTTTAGTCAGGTGTTCCTGACTTCAGGGCTGGTGCTCTATCTACTGTGACACCTAACTGCCCCATTTTCCAGCTACTAAATGAACAAGATGCTTAAAGCCATTACCAAATAACATATTGCCACATAGGGACTCTTTCATTCACCAATTCTGGCATACTGAAGCCAGGGATCAGAATCAAATCCCAGTACAAAAAAAGATGAGGAGTATACTCTCTATACCCCAGGAACAGAACTCAAACAATAAACATGAGAAAAAAACTAAGAGTGATAACCATAGAAAGTTACTCTCCAGATAGAAGTGATAAAAATGACACCTCAGAAGAAGAAAGCAGTGATAAACTACATACAAGGGCAGGCTCAAAGGAATATATGAACTGGACTCAAATTCAAAACTTGATAGAAGAGCTTAAAAAGAATTTAAAAACCAAAGACGAGAGGAAGAAGAAAAATGGTAAAAAAGAAATGAGAACTGTGAAGGAAAAATAATGAAAAACTGACCAAAGAAATCAACTCCTTTAAAAGTAAAAATAACCAACGGAAAAAGAATGTAACTCTTCAAAAAAATAAAATCAACCAACTGGAAAAGGAATATGACATCTAAAATTCACATTGACCAACTGGAAATGGAATGCAACTCAGCAAAAAAAGTAAAATTAACCTACTGGAAAAGGAAACACAAAAGCTAACTATAGAAAATAAAACTGTAAAATAGAATAGAAACCAACAAATCTATGAGACATAAAAATTCCATCAAAGTCAAAAGGCTGGAAAAAAATGGAAAAAAAAAAACCAAAGTACTTTTTAGGAAAAAGAAACAACCTGGAAAATAGATCCAGAAAAGAGAATTTACAAATTATTGGTCTACCAGAATGCCTAGATCAAAAAAGAGCCTGTCCAAATCTGCTAGATTAAGAAGACAAAATAGCCATTGAAAGAATACACAGAACTCTTCCAGAAATAAATCCTAGGATAAAAACTCCAAGAATTATCATAGCCAAATTCCAGAATTTTCAAATGAAGAACACCAAAAGAAGTAATTTAAATACAAAGGAAGCACAATCAGAATTATGCAGGACTTATCAGCTTCAAACATTAGTAATAATAAAGGAAGTGCAACTTAAAACAATTGAGTATTACACACATAGCAAAATGGGAAAAATTGTAAAAATGGAAAATTCTGTATTGGAGGGGAAGATAGGCACATTAAGTTTTTTCATTATAGAAAAAGTTAATAAATAATATAGCTGATGGCCTAGTAACTATTAGTTTTAAACTCTAAGAAAGTCAATGATACTAAAACACAATCTCTTATATACAAAAATATTCACAGCAGCATTATTGGTAATAGCAAGAACTTTAGCATAAGTAAATATTGAACACTGTCTTAGCTGAAAAGTGTTCTGTTAGTCCTAAAAAACCACAAAAACAAAAAACTCAGCCTTATATTTTTCTGCTAATTTATTCCATAGATGTGAGAACTCCAATATTAGAAATATTTATTCTTGCACTGAAAGATTTATACAGTTTAGTAGAGTTTATATATTGCATAAAGTTTGGAACATACAGACCCAAAAACATCTTAGTGTTAGATACCAGACTAGACCAGACAGGAAACTTAACTAAGAATTTAGATAGGGAGATTGGCCAAGACACCGAGTAAAGGTGAATGAAAGAAAACCAGACCATGCAATATAAAAATATATAAAACACTAAATTGTCTCTGAAGATTTCTTGCTATGAAGCACAAAAGTGTCAAATTATAACTAGATCACCCTTTCCATTCCCTATTTCCAATTCCCAAATTGGCAAACTCACTGTTATGTAGTTGGAAAGTATGTAGAGATAAAGATTTGTGAAGATTAAACTAGCCATTCCCAGCTAGAGTTGTCAAAAATCATGACCTGAATTTTCTTTTTTTGGGGGGATGGGGAGAGGCAATGGGATTAAGTGATTTATCCAGGGTCACACAGTAAGTGTCTGTGGCTGGATTTTAACTCAGACCTTTTACCTCTGTAGTCAGTACTCTATTCACTATATCATCTCATTGTCCCTCTAAAATTTCTTCAGTTTGACTAGCTACTACTGCCAATAAGCCAGGTGAATCAGAGAAATGGGTTCTGTCATACACATAGATAGCAACATACCCCACAAGCAGTTGATAAGAATATGTGTCATCCACAATTCAGTTAATAATATCTATATATTACAAGAAACAAGGAAAAGAAAGGTGACTATTCATTAATGTGCAGCTGATGATACAAAGGACAAAGCATACTTGTTAAGGAAACTATAAATCGGGAGAATAGGTGTCCTGGTTAGTACAGCTAGTTTAACTAAATCAAAGGAAACTGTAAGTCTAGACAACAGAGGAAGACATTCCAAAGATGAGTGAGTCTTTTTTTTTCCCCGTTAAGTCTTTTTGTACCAAGTAGAGGAAAATAAGACTTTAAAGAAAACCACCCATCACAGCTAGTCTTTCAGTTATAAAGAAAAATGGTCAAAACAGAACATGGAGTCAGTTATCTTATCCAAAAAGTTCACTTTCAACAATTCTCTTAATATAAATAAAGAGTGATCGATGTTTAAAGCCTTTCCCATATTAATTACTTTTCTGGTATTCACTAATGTATGCACTTTGCTGGAAGTTTTCTGAATTTAAAAATAATACTTTTGAAAAATCTTTCCAGTGCCAAGGAGAGTGTGTGTTCTGGCTAAAAGTTTTCCAACGTTATTAATACTGCCTTGTACTACAAAGTATCTAGGAGATAAATAAGCAATTCACTGTATCACAAATGATACAAACTTCTCTTCAGTATGTTTTTTCTGGTGGGAAGTAAACTGTGTTCGGAGGATGAAGCCTTTTCCACATTCAGTACATATAAAAGATTTCTCCCCAGTATGAATTTTCTGATGGTAAAGAAAGGATGAATTGTGTCTAAAAGATTTCCCACATTCATTACATTCATAAGGTTTCTCTCCAGTATGAATTCTCCGGTGGGAATTAAGGGATATACTGGAACTAAAAGTTTTTCCACAATCATTACATTCATAAGGCTTCTCTCCAGTATGAATTCTTTGGTGATAAGTAAGATGGGTGCTCTGGGCAAAAGCCTTCCCACATACATTACACTGATAAGGTTTTTCTCCAGTATGAATTCTCTTGTGGAAAGTAAGCTGTGTGCTTCATTTGAAGGTTTAGTCACATTCATCACATTCATAAAGTTTCTCTCCGGTATGAATTCTTTGATGGGAATTCAGCTGTGTGTTCGTCCTGAAGACCATCCCTCACTCCCAACATTTGTAAGGTTTCTCACCAGTATGAATTTTCTGGTGGTAAGTAAAGGATGAGTTGCAGTTAAAAGTCTTTCCACAAACATTACATTTATAAGGCTTCCCCTCATATGGATTCTCTGTTGGGAGTTGAGCTGTTTTCAAAGAATGAAAGCTTTTCCACATTCATTACATTTATGAAGCTTCTCTCCAGTATGAGTTTTGTGATGGTATTGAAGGGATGAGCTGAAGCCAAAAGTTTTGCCACATTCCTTACATTCAAAAGGTTTCTCTCTAGGATGGACTTTTTGATGATCAGGATGGTGTTTACCCTGGATGAAGTGTTTTCCCAACTCATGATACCCATGCCTATGATTTATGTTATATGTCTTATGACCCTTAAAAAGATTTGAAGTACTCTTGAAGGATTCCCTACATTCATTATCCTTAGGTTTCACAATATCATAATTCCTTCTTTCTCCCAATGTAGCATATGGGTGAATATCTTTGATGTATTGTTTTGGGGATGATTTGTTTATAATAATATTAGTCTTTGAAATATGTCTCTTTTCTTCAGACTCAGTTTTCCAATCTGAAATTAATAAATTACATAACATTTATATGTTTAGTAAAGACAGTTTATAAAGAACTTATAAAGAAAAACTATAATAAGAAGAGAGAAAGAATTAAAATACTGAGGAGCCATAGTCAGGATCACACTGGATTTAGCAGCCACCATTATAAAAGAGTGGATAACTTGGAATATGATATTCCAGAAGGCAAGCATATGGTCTTACACCCAAGAATAACTTATCCAGAAAAACCAAGTGTAATTTATGGGGGGGGGGGGGGAAGAATGAATCTTTAATACAAAAGATGACTTCTAAGCATTTCTGATGGAAAGAAAGAAACTATGAAGAAATTTTGATGTTCAAACACAGAAGAGATCTTACATTCAAACTTGGGTATGTATGATACATATGTCCTCTTTGAATTCTATCCTGGGTTAAAAGAGGGAGTTCAATTTGATATGCCCTAGAAGTACTTTTGTTAAGAACCTTTTTTATTTTTTTTGGTTTTTGTTGCAAGGCAGTGGGGTTAAGTGACTTTCCCATGGTCACACAGCTAGGTAATTATTAAGTGTCTGAGGCTGAACTTGAACTCAGGTCCTCCTGACTCCAGGGCCAGTGCTCCGTCCACTGCACTACTTAGATGTCCAATGGCTCAATATTCTTAATAGGTTGCATTTATCCCTAGTGTTTTACTACTGAAGAGGATCTTTCACAGACATTTGCATTTGACCTTCATAACACTGTGAAGTTGGAAGGACTGCTAACACCATCACTAATTTGCAGATGAAGAAATTGGGTCTCAGGAGTTATATGGATTCTACCCAGTCATTATTCCTAGAAGTCAAAAGACGAGCTCAAATTCGTATTTTTGAGGAGAAAGAAAATATTCTTTCTTCTAGAGCTTGCTTCTTCTATCTGCAAGAAGAAATGCACCTGATCTACTACTACGTTGGACTAAGTTTTCTGAAGTTCAAAAAAACCAAGGACAATTCTTTTTTTTTTAGGTTTTTGCAAGGCAAACGGAGTTAAGTGGGTTGCCCAAGGCCACACAGCTAGGTAATTATGTAATTATTAAGTGTCTGAGACCAGATTTGAAGCCAGATACTCCTGACTCCAAAGCCGGTGCTTTATCCACTATGCCACCTAGCTGCCCTACCAAGGATAATTCTAAAAGACTTGCAATGGAAAATGCCATCCATATCCAGAGAGAAACTATGGAGTCTGAATGCAGACCAAAGCATACTACGTTCACTTTTTAAAACTTGTTTTGTTTTTTATTATTTCACAATATGACCAATATGGAAATATGTTAAATGTGACTGTACAAATATTAACCTACATCACTGTCATGGGAAGGGGGGGAAAAAGAAGAGAAGTGAAAAACACATGGAACTCAAAATCTTAAAAACGATGAATGTTCAAAAACTATCTTTGCATGTAACTGGAAAAATAAAATCAAGTAACATTAAAAAAAGGAAAAAATACACTCATTTTTCCTACTTCTAGAGCATAAACTAGATCCAATTTATGGAAGGACCAGGAAGCCAAATTCAGTGTAATAAGAATGGCCTTGGACTATATGATGGTCTACACACTGGGCAAAATTTGTTTCATCATCTATCTTTTGGAGCTAATGATGTCAGTACATTTCATTTAGGTTCAGAAGGAATTGCAGGAATTGCTCTGCTTTCTCAGCACATTCCCTATTTCTCACAACACGATCATACTAAATTATTTCTTTCCTCTAGTCTCTACTGAAAACATGGCCCCTTTTGTCAAGGTCAATGCTTGAACCCTTGTCCCCTTGATCCCATCCCCTCCATCTCTGGCAAATTGCCCTCACCTTCTTAATTAATCTCTAATTTCTCCCTATTGAATTGGGTCACCCAGCTGTCCATTCAGGTGGTGCAGTGAATAGAGCCCCAGACCTGCAGTCAGGAGTATCTGAATTCAAATTCAGCTATGTGACTTTGGGCAAGTCACTTAACCCCATTTGCCTCAGGGCTCATCTATAAAATGAGGACACACTAGAGAAAGAAATAGCAAACCACTCACTCTAGTATCTCTGCCAAGAACACCCCACGGACTGTCTATGAGTCATGAAGAGTCAGACATGACTGGACAACAGCAACTCCTTCCCTGATGCTCCCAAATTATCTCCCTCCCTCCCTACATGTCGTCCTACCAGCTCCTCCAGCATAAAGTTCCAGGACAAGCTGCCCATCCTCCTTGCTTCCACTTTCTCTCTTGATCACTTCTCAATCTTTTGCAATCTGTCTTTCATTCTCATCACTCAACTGAAAACACTCCTCAAAGTCATGATGACTCTTCTCTTCTCCTGTTGGTGACCTCTGGGCCATGACAAAGCTGAGCACCCTGTTCTTGGGGATGGGGGATGCTGCCCCTTGTGGATACCCTCTCCTAGCGCTCACATCACCTCTCTCTCTAAGAACTCAGGAGCCTTCTAGTCTGTCCTGCACCACAAACCCCACAGGGGAGAGTCAGGGAAGGAGGCTCTACTTGTGAGCATTCTTCCTACACTATGGTGACCCCTTCTGAACACAACACTCTAACCGGGCTCTAAGCAGGGTAGACACTGGGACTCCTTTCTTGGAGCTGAGCCTGCTTCCACCAAGTGCCTACATGTGGAAGGCACTAGATGTCACAGGAGCAGCAGATAGGAAGACAAAGGTGAAAACTCCCATCCTCAATACGCTTACATTCTACTAGTGATATACAGCATGTATTAACATTGAAAACAGTCTATGTAGATGCTTGCATAATTGTTTTGTGTGACAAACTTCTGATTACTGGGAGGTCACAAGAAAAACCTCATATTGGGGGTGGCTAGGTGGCACAGTGGATAAAGCACCGGCCCTGGAGTCAGAAGTCCTTGGGTTCAAATCTGGTCTCAGACACTTAATAATGACCTAGCTGTGTGGCCTTGGGCAAGCCACTTAACCCTATTTGCCTTGCAAAAAAAAAAAAAAGAAAAAAGAAAAAAGAAAAACCTCATATTGTACTTTACCAGAAGGTCTTGGAAGGAAGCGAAGAATCTCACAATTCAGTGGCTAAAAGGAAACACTTTAAAGATATGGAAAGTCATGGAGGGAGGAGTTGGCATGGATATACTGGTAAGATGGGCACAGAATTGGATATAGCATCCAGATGGGACATGGTGAGGCAGAGATCAGAGGCCAGAAGGGCAGAAATTACTGACTCAGCCTGGGCCTGCATGAAAGAAGGGAAAGGACTAGGTCTTTATATGACACATATTATAAGATTCTAAGTCTTCAGACATCTCATCACTGGATCCTGACAACCCCCCTTGGAGGAAGGTGCCACTGAGAACCTACTCTACAGACAAGGAAACTGAGGAAGGCAGAGGGGAAGCAAGCCCAGGGTCCAGATGGATTCAGGTCTTCCTGCCTCCAGGCCCAGGGCTGGGTCTGGCACTGCACCTCAATGCCAATCAACTTTTCTACACACCACATTATACTGAGGATTCTTGTTGAGCTCACAATCTACTCACACCGCCACATCTTCAAACTGCTGCCTCATCTAGCTTCCTGAACCCTCAACTGGTGACAGTTCTCACTGGACCACCTTTAAGCCTTCACTTGGATCCCTAGTGAACATCCCCTAGATGAATTCAAGCCAACCCTCTTGCCCATCAGGATCCTGACACCATCAACTGGTAGGCTAACATCTTCCCCCTCTGCTGTAAATTCTGTCTCTGGCTGGCACAAAAAGGAAAAAGAAAGGGAGAGCAGAGAGAAGAAAAGGAATCCCCCCAGAAAGGAGGAGAGATGAGAAGGTTCACCATGGAAACAGAATTAGGAGGTGGTAGGACATAAGGTGACTGGGGAACACAGCCTGAAATCTAAATCGAGGCTCTCCTGAGAAAATCCCGACACGAGACAGGAGCAATGGTCGCCTCACCCCGTCTTCAGTTTCCCCAGGTCTAATCTATTCTCCATAAGAACTTTCCTGCCTCTAGTCACCCCATCACTAGCCTGTTCTACTATCTTTCTACCTGACAAGGAAAAGGGATTCAAAGGACCCAACACATTCTATCTCTTCTGCTCTGAGGTCTCTTTTAAACTATATAGTTCGACTAGACTTCTCACTGCATGACTATCAGCAGGCCATTGTCCTTCCCAATTCTGGGCCCTTCCTCCCACTGGCTAACCAGTCAAAAGGCCTACTCACCCACAGCAGAGACTCCAATTTTCCCATTTGCATTTTCTATCCCTCATTTTTCTAGGGGTATGGGAGATTACCTGTCCACACATGTTTAGATCTTGTCTTTCTAAGGAAATACTAGAGGTATCCCTGCTTTTTCTTATATCTCCATCTTGGCCAAGGGCAATGGTCTAGAGAAATGAGGTAATGATAACCATGGGAAAGTGACTCCAAAGAAATAAGAAAGAGAAAGGACTTCATCTGAGAAAAGAGGCAACATGGAGGACTAGTTCAGGAAAGGGAATGTGTTGAGAAGATGAGGGAATCTGACCTAGACAAATTCAGTCCTTTGCCAAGGCCACTGAACATGGAGGAAGATTTTCCATTATTGGTATCTTAGGGCTTTCTCCTCAATGAAGGACTTGAGGTAAAGCAACAACTGCCATCTGCCTACCTTCTATACACTGACCTGGACAGGGCTTTCTGGAGTCTTCTCTGTCACTCATCCATGGAGTTTTCCTTTGTTCCAGCTGGGAGATCACCTCTGGCTTGGAAACAGGATACCCTACTCGAGGAAAATGAGCAAGTGCTGAGGAAGGAGAATCATCTCAGAATTTCAACAAAGTCCCTCTTTTATCAGGGAAAAGCACCCTTTGAGAATGACCAGGGGCTACTGCCAAGGTCCTCTGAAGGCTGTTCTACAATGGGGTGTCAGAGGTCAGGATCTATGTTCTGTTCTGTATTTGTGAGGGAGAAAGTGGAGTAGTCTTAGCCAAAGAATGGGTGAGCAGGTACAAAGAATGTTTAGCTCACTCCTAAGCTAAAAGAACCCTTTCACATCTGTACAGAGGGAGCAAAGGCACTACCCCAAGGGAAGACACTTATTCCTTCCACATCTCAACTTTCCCCACTCTAGTGTCAATATATCATGGATTGGCTTAAGAAATTATGTGGGGAATTTTGAGGAAGCCCCAGACAGCATGCAAAAACTACAAAATCACCCAGAAAAGTTCAGGGGCTCAGAAATGCATAAAATATATGCATATCATTCTACAATGTCAACCCAAGTTTTATAATAAGGTAAGAGAAAAAGAAAAAATTCAGACTTCTTCTCTGGTACAAAGGGAGAGCCAAATTAATTTACAGGGATTTTCCAGATTTCAGTGTGCTGTACCTATAAACTCCTTGAAGTGGAAGGGATAATTATTCAATGAAAATGAGTCTATTTTAGAAAGCAAAAACTATCCAAAGGGAACAAAACAGTATGTCTTATGAACATCATGGAATAGAGATGTGCTTCCTCCTTGTCAAAAAAGCGCAATTCTTAATGGCCACACAAGTCCTGCCTGCTACGGACTCAGGGGAATCGATTCTCAGACAGTCAAAGGGAGGTCTCCTCACCCAGAGAGACCAGGTTCCTATAGTTCTCCAGCATGACGACTTTGTAAAGCTCCTTCTGAGCAGGGCCCAATAGCCTCCATTCCTCTTGGGTGAAGTTCACAGCCACATCCTGGAAGGTCATGGATTCCTGAAACACAGAAAATATACCCATGCAGGCTTCCTCACTTGGAATGGGAATGTTTTTTCCTTTTCATTTTTAACACCTTAAGCTCCAGTCGTCTCTCAGTCTCCAGCTGCTCCCTCACCCACTTCTCAGAGAATTGTGAAATCATGCAATACATAAGAGAACGTGAAACTGGTACAAAGTTTGGGGAGCAGTTCTGAAGGCAGTCAAGGGGTTGGCACCCCACTTTGTGCTGGACCCAGAATTGTGGGACAGCAACGCTGCTAATGACCAGGCTCTTATTTCTAATGCATTTCTTCACAATTCTATAACATAGTTTGAGAAGCTATAATCCCCTCATTTTTTTAAGATGATACATTTTTTAAAAAATACAAAATCAAATACTTTAATGAAATTAGAGCAGAGGGAACCAAGCAACTCAGATATAGCACTAGAAGTGATGCTGTCTTTTTTTTTTCAATTTTATTTTTCTAGGTCTAGATTTTTTCAAAGCAAATGAGGTTAAGTGACTTGCCCAAGGCCACACAGCTAGGTAATTATTAAGTGTCTGGGGCCAAATTTGAACTCAGGTCCTCCTGACTCCAGGGCCGGTGTTCTATCCACTGCGCCACCTAGCCGCCCCTGTCTTCTGTTTTAAGCAGCAGCAGGACGACAGACTCGGCAGCCCGAGGGGAGCACTGTGCTTGCTGACCAGCCCCAAGCCGCGGGCCGGGGCGTCTCTGTGCGCTCACACCGGCTCAGGTGGCTCAGACCCGACGCCCCCTCGGGGCAGAGCTCCAGCTGGGGCCCCGCGTGGAGTTCCGGGGGGCGGGGGGTCTCTGGGGGCCGCGACACATAGTGTACTGGCTTTTTTTAGGTTTTTGCAAGGCAATGGGGTTAAGTGACTTGCCCAAGGCCACACGGCTAGGCAACTATTAAGTGTCTGGGTCGGACTGGAACTCGGGTCCTCCTGACCCCGGGGCCGGACCCACCGCGCCCCTCGCCGCCCCCAGTGTCTGTGGAACAGGCGCTGCCCAAGCCTGGCAGAGCTTCTCAGCCCCATTTCCGGGGTGGCCCTCCCTGGGGGTCAGTGGGGGCCGAGGGCGACCCCAGTGCCCCCGGCTGCGCCCCTCATGCAGCCCCCTCCGGACCAGGCCCCTCCCCTGGCACCGGCGCGGCCAGTCCCTGGCGGGGGCCCCTTCCCCCGACATCCCGCCTCGCCGGTGACGTCAGTGCAGCCCCCGCCTCGCCCGGGCCCGGGTCTCACCGCAGGGGGCGCGTCTACACGGCCGGCCGCTCTCCTCCCCCCGCGCCCCCCACTCACCAGAGGGGCCCGCGCCCGCCCGCGCCCCCGGAGCAACGCCATCGCGGGCTCCGCCTCCGCCTCCGCAGGCCGCCTCGGGCCCGGCCGGGCGCCCAGCTCAGGCCGCGCGGGGGCCTCCCGGGGCGGGGCGACCCGCAGCTGAGGGACCCGACGCCCCTTCTCGCGGACCAACGGAAGTCGAGGCGGGGGCAGGGGGCGGGGCCGAAAACCAGAGCCAACGCCGCCCGCCCCTGGCATTGGGTGCGAGGGAGGAAACGGAAATTCCCGTGGACGCGTGGCCTTCTGGGAATCGTAGTCCAGCGGCCAGGCTGAGGCATTCTGCGCAAGTGCCCAGCAGAGGCTCGGCTGGCCGGGCTCCCGCTGCGGAGGATCACGTGCTCTGGCTGGCGCAGGGCCCCGAGAGGAGGCAGAGTCCGGTTGGGCTCGGGGGTTTCCATTGTGAAATCGCTTCTTTTAAGCCGATACGTCGCTTCCTTGTTCCAGCAGTTATTTCCTCTCTCCCTTTGCCACCGCTTCCCAAAACAAAAACAAGAAATAGAAATCCCAAACACAAACCCTGGGTTCCTAAAATCCGCCCGGCAGCGGCCCCTGGGTCACCGCCCGGGTCATGGCCGCTGCGTGTGGCCTCTGGGACCCGGCCCCTCTCGGACCGGACAGTCGCTCCCTCCGCCTCCGTGTGTGTTTGCTACAATGTTGCCGTTCCTTACCCGGCCTGGCCCCAGTGTCCCCGGATGTCTCAAAAACCACCCCCAGTCAGGGGGCGGCTAGGTGGCACAGTGGATAGAGCGCCGGCCTTGGAGTCAGAGGATCTGAGTTCAAATGTGGCCTCAGACACTTCATAATTACCTAGCCGTGTGGCCTTGGACAAGCCACTTAACCCCATTGCCTAGCAAAAAAACCCATAGACACAAATGTCAGGGACATCTAGGTGGTGCAGTGGATAGAGCACCAGCCCTGGAGTGAGAGGATCTGAGTTCAAAGCTGATCTCAGACACTTAATAATGACCTAGCTGTGTGGCCTTGGGTGAATCACTTAACCTCCTTGCCTTAAATAAATAAAATTTTTAAAAAATTAAAAAATACACACAAATGTAGTTCCTCCCATTCACATATTTATGTTCAGCTCGTCCACAATTGATGGGGGGGGGGCTCAGTTTTCAGTTCTTTCCCTACAAAAACAACTGCTAAAGATTCATAGAGAACATATGGATGAATAGAGAAAAGGGTCAGAGAAGACACATGTTTTGGATACAACATCAAGAAGATTGGGCTTATTTCTCCAAGCTAGACTAGTATTTAGATCCAGAGAGTCCTACAAATAGTGTCAAATTTGTCCTCTCTAAATTCAACCTCTTTTTTACTCCACTAGTTCAAATCCCTTCAAGTTGCTTTTTTTTTTTTCATTATTTGGTTAACGATCTTTCTTCTCTCATTCTGAACCTTGGTCTTTTTTACAGAGAAGCCAGAAAGAGAAATGCAGCCAGATCCAGAGGTCTGCTGCTGGTGGGCAGATCCTAGAGACGCCTGTGGTTCTTTTAAGTGAAGTCATCACGAAACATTTGTTTCAGGGGGTTAAGAAAAGGTATAAATTTTAATTCACATATTACTGCAAAAAGTTCACAGGTTAATTCACAGAGTTCTCTGAGAAGTAAAGAATTTTTAAGAAGATAGTAAATTTAAGCAAAAAAGGAACAGCTACAACCTGGACTGGTGAGATCAATCACCAATTAGAAAGGGAAAAGAGGAGGTAGAGCCAAAATGGAGGAATGAAGGCAGGAAATTCCAGGAGCTCTCCCCTAGACCACTCCAAATATCCTCAAATAATGACTAATCAAATTCTAGAGTGATTGAACCCACAGAAAGACTGAGTGAAACAATTTTCCAGCCCAAGACAATTTGGAAGATTCCTGGGAAGGGTAGTTTACACCAGGACTAGAAAGGCTCACAGGGAAGCCCTGGCCACACTGTGCCAAAGCAAACCAGCTCCAGCCATCCAGGAAAAACCCTCAGGGTGCCAGGGTACCTGGGGGGGTTGGGGGGGGGCAGTGGGGGCAGTTTCCAGACCTCTCAGTCCAGGGATTACCAAGGACAACTTGGGAAAATTCTGCCACACCAGAGCTGAAAAAAGATTTTGAAAATCAAATAAGGGAGATAGAGGAATAACTGGGAAGAGAAATGAGAGCTATGTGGGAAAATCATGACATCTGAGTCAGCAACTTGATGAAGGAATTAGGAAAAATACTGAAGAAAATAACATCTTAAAAACCAGTTTAGCTCAAATGGAAAAAGCAGTCCACAAGGTCAATGAGGAGAAGAATGCTTTTTAAGCAGAATTGGTCAGTTGCAAAAGGAGATTAAAAAGCTCTCTCTGAAGATGATAATTCCTTCAAATGTAGAATGAAGCTTAAGGGAAGCTGATGACTTTGTGAAAAATCAAGAAATAATAAAGCAAAACCAAAAGAATGTAAAATTAGATGAAAATGTGAAATATCTCATTGGAAAAACAACTGACCTGGAAAACATATCCAAGAGAGATAATTTTAAAGTTATTGGGCTACCTGAAAGTCATGGTCAAGGAAAGAGCCTAGATTTCATTTTTTAAGAAATAATCCAGGAAAATTTCCCCGATATCCTAGAAGCAGAGGTTAAAAATAGAAATTGAGGGAATCCACCAATGACCTCCTGAAAGAGATCCCAAAATAAAAACTGCCAGGACTATTATAGCCAAATTCCACAACTCTCAAGTCCAGGAGAAAATATTACAAGCTGCCAGAACAAAATAATTCAAATTTCTTGGAGCAACAGTCAGGATCACAAAGGATTTAGCAGCTTCTAATTAAGGGCTCATAGGACTTTGAACATGATATTCTGGAAGGCAAAAGACCTTGTATTATGAAAATCAACTACCCAGCAAAACTAAACATCCTCTTTCAGGAAAAGATGGACATTCAATGAAATAGGGGGCTTTGATACTTTCCTGATGAAATGACCAGAGCTGAACAGAAAGTTTGATCTCCAAGTATAGGACTCTTGCAGAGCATAAAGAGGGTGGATGGGGGGGGCAGTTAGGTGGTGTAGTGGATAAAGCACCGGCCCTGGAGTCAGGAGTACCTAGGTTCAAATCTGGTCTCAGACATTTAATAATTACCTGTTGGTGTGGCCTTGGGCAAGCCACTTAACCCCATTTGCCTTGCAAAAACTTAAAAAATAAAAATAAAAATAAAGGGAGGGTGGATGGGAGTGGTAAATGATGAGGGATTTAATGATGTTGAACTGCTTGTGTTTGGGAAGATAATATTGATAACTCATATGGACCTCATTTATCAGGGCAGTTAAAAGGAGCACATATAGATAAGGCACAGGAAAGAGCTGAATATGAAGGCATAATATATTGTAAAGATGAAGTTAATGGGCAAGAAATGAATGTACTGGGAGAAAGGAAAAGGAGAGGTAGAATGAGGTAAGTTATTTTACCTAAAAGAGGCAAAAAAAAGCTTTTGCAATGGAGTGGAAGGGGGGAAAGATAAAGGGGAATGAATGAGCCACTTGGAAGTGGCTCAGAGAGTAAATAACATACAAACTCAATTAGGTATAGAAATTTATCTTACCCTAGAGAAAAATAGGAGAGGAAAGGGATGGAAGAAAGGGTACCGGGGGAAGGGTGGAAGGGTCAGGTGACAGAAGAGAGGGAAGATCCTGGGTGAGGGTAGTTAGCCAATACACTTTTGAGGAGGGACAGGAGAGAGAATAGAATAAATGGTGGTGGGGAGGAATAGGATGGAGGGGAATAAAGCTAGCAACAGCTAAATAGCTAAAGCTAGCAATAGCAACTGTGGAAAAATATTGGAGCAATTTCTCTGGACTTATGGTAAGGAATGCTATCTATCAAAGACAGCTGATGGTATCCAATTATAAACTGAAGCACATTTTTTTTCTTTCTCATTTTATTTTTTTCTTGAGGTTTCTCTTCCTTTGTTGGGGTAGGGGGTGGGTATTATGTGTACTTTTAAAACATGACTTTGGTAGTAATGTGGAAAGAACGAAAGAAAGAAAGAAAGAAAGAAAGAAAGAAAGAAAGAAAGAAAAAGAAAAAAGTCTAATGTTTCTTTACCCAAGATGAGAATAATCTGAAAGGGACACAGTTTTGTATGTCCTGTGAAATTCATTCAGGGTGTGAGGAGGTTCTGTACTCTCTATAATCTGACAGTGGGCTACTTCAAGCTTTGAAACCTTTTCTGTCCAAAACTGGATTACCTGGAGGGACCAATCAAGGTCTGAAAAGGAACAAAGACTGAAGTAGGCATTGCCTCCTGGCAACTTCTGTGTTTGACCAGTAAGGAAATGAGTACCAGATGAAAAATACTAAGAATCATGCCAGTACAGAGTCCCTAGTAGAAAATGCATTCCCATTATCCTATTATTTCCTATCTGAGTCAGAGTGTCTGTAAAACATGTATGTGTGTGGGTATATATAAATATATATCCATACACAGAGATATTTATATATATAAGCGGAGACATACACATAATTTGTATATTATCATTGCCTCTTTTATCTCCATTACTGTTAATTCTTATTCTTGGTACTTCTCGTATTAAGGCAAGGCCCATTTATTCCTTGATTATCTTTGAGAACAAAGAACAAACATTATTATTTATTCCTATGCGATTTAGTGTTTTTAACAAGAACAGGTGTGCTGTCTTGTCAAAACCTTTTTATTGATCTAACATAAATTATTTTTGCTATTATTTTTGCTTGTGGCTTTTGTTTTTTAAATATCAAATCAGCTGTAGCTGGGACATATTTGTAAGTTTTATGAATTTATATTACAATCTATTTTACAGAATTAAATGGCTTGTAATTGGAATTTATAAAGTAGCTTTTCTGTATCTTAAGATGCCCTTTAAAAAACACTCTTCAGGGGTGTTAGATGGTGCAATGGATAGAGCACTGGCCCTGGAGTCAGGAGGACCTGAGTTCAAATCCAGCTTCAGACACTTAAATAATTACCGCTGTTTGGCCTTAGGCAAGTCACTTAACCCCATTGCCTTGCAAAAAAAAAACAAAACAAAAAACAAAGCCAAAAGCACTTCCCAACTAATGACAAGATATTCAAAAAGTATATTTACATCTAAATGGGCCACAATTCAGAGATACTTTAATTTAAGATGAAATATGGGATCCTAACATATTCTAGCTTGCTTGCCTATACTTCCAAAGCATAAATTTCGCCAAGCCCCTGGCCTTGGGGCCTAATTTGTCTCTTCTCTTTAATACTTCCACAGAGCTGCCAAACTGATTTTCTTTTTTTTTTAATGCTTTTTGCAAGGCAATGGGGTTAAGTGGCTTGCCCAAGGCCACACAGCTAGGTAATTATTAAATGTCTGAGACTGGATTTGAACTCATGTCCTCCTGACTCCAGGGCCAGTGCTCTATCCACAGTGCTAAACTGATTTTCTTAAAGCAGTTTTTACAATGTTACTCTCTTCCTTTAGACTCTCCAGTGGCTCCATCTTGACTCTAGAGTTGGTTTTTCCATTGTTATACAATATGGCACCAGACCACCTTTCCAGATTTACTGCTTGTGCTTCTCCTTCATTCTAAGTTCTAGACTGTGATCTATTTTTCTGTTCTCTATACATAAGTGCATTTCCCATCTCTATGGCTTTGCATAGTCCACCCACTATGTTTGGAATACAGGTCTTTCTCACCACCTCATAGAATCATTGCTTTCCTTCCAGACACAAGTAAGAGCCCACCTTTTATAGGGAACCTAGGACCACCACCAACCCTGTTGCTAGCATCTTCCCTTGAGAAATTTCTGCTTGGAATTTAATTTTCAGGGTTAGCTAAGTGATACATTGTTTAGAGTACCAACCCTGGAGTCCGGAGGACCTGAGTTCAAATCCAGTCTCAGACACTTAATACTTCCTTAGCTGTGTGACTTTGGTAAAGTCACTTAACCCCATTGTCTTGTAAAAAACAAAAAAATTAATTTTCAGCTATGTCTTTTATTCCTTTAATAGAATGGAATTTCCTTGAGGATAGGAACTATTAAATTTTTTCCCCCTTTACACCTCTAGCATAAGAACCAGAACCTTTCGTTTTTGAGGTGCATGGGATATTCAAGGAGGACTAGCACCTCTGATGTAAAAACTTGCTGAGCCCTATTTAGGGCTGTTCATCCACCACTGGTGTCTACCTAGTACTTAACTCTCACCTGTGGCTACAAGATGCTGTAGCAGGCACAGTGACCATACCCTGGTAAACTGTCTTGGCAGAGAGCTAAGGCAGGCCAAAGGTAACCAATGGGCCTCAAACCCATTTGTGAGCAAGGGGACTCACATTCTTATGATTTTTTCCAACAGACATGAAGGCAGCTGGAACAGGTGCTATGGAGAATTTAGAGCTGGATCGAACATTGAAGATGCCAACATCATCCTCTGCAACCTGGGGTACTGCCAGTCCTCCTGACTTTTGTCTTGGTACTGGGCTTTGATGACTATGGAAGAGAGAATGAAGTTGATGACTTTGAGCAACAATGCTCCACTTAAATCCAAGATCACACAAGTCAAGATACCACTTCCTGATATCATTAGTTGTCTTTGAACACAAAGGACAGATGACAGTATGTGCTGGTAGAGTCGTCTCTATATAAATTCTTTTGAACAAATGAAGGTCATCATGTCCTGGAACTTTGCCCAATATAATTGTAATCATTTCATTAAATCCCTTCACAAGAAAATGGTAACCAACAGAAGAGTTCCGATTTCCCTCAAACAACAAAAACTTATAGTTTAGGTCCCATGTGGAGACATAGTGAGGCTGGCTTTTCACAGACATGGGATAGCAAAGAGGATACGGACAAGGTCTTCCCTTTATTGGTCTATTGTGGCACATTCTCCATGACTCTGTCGGGGTCTCTAGGGGAGAGCAGGTAGACCACTGTGTGGAACCTCCTAAGAGTCAGGTGTTTAATGAACATTAAGACCTTGCTATTGGCAGGTCTATTGGCAGGCACAGGGCCAAGTGCTGTGTATACAAAAAAAATAAAGTGGGGGATGGAAGCTAGTGCCAGAGTATCCAATTCTGCAACTTGTTTTGTGAAATAGCCTGAATCTTATATGCGCCATTCTGGCAGAAACTCAAACCCTTGAACCAGGTAAAATGATTATTGTCCCAGATCAACTTGAGCCCCGAGACCTTAACAAATCATGCTTTGCTCCATCATTCCCCACCCCTCTCCTATTTTTCAGTCCCTGAAATCTATATAAATCTGTATATTGTTGCTTGAATGAATCTACCTCTTCAAGGGGATTCTCTCCTGCTGGCCAACTTAATAATCTCTGGTTGGTTCAAATTCCATTTCTTGGACAAACTTGTTTCTGGCATCACAATGGAGAAGTTCAGTTGGGGGGGGGGGGAGTTGGGAAATTGGAATAGATAGGATGGCTTAGCATTCAGAGGGAGGAACCTTAGGGGCAGAGAGTACTCATAAGGACTGAAGTAAGCTTACTTCAGAGGTTTCTAGGGCATGATGAGGTCCAAAGTGTGTGGGATAAAAATCTACTTAAAAAAAAAATAGAGAAAGACTCCTCTGAGCAAAAAACAAAGTTTATTTTGACTTTTCTGGAGAAAAGGGCACTCCCAAGTCTCACCAAGGTAGTGAAGAGCAAGGAGCTGCTCCAAGGTGACAGTCAAGCAAGATGATATGGCCGAGCATGATTCCCCCTCCCCAGTCCCCTCTCTTCCAACCTGATTGGTTAGGATTTTCAGAGTTACAGTGTTTATGTGAAACAACCTACCAGTAACAAAGAGAAGAGTAAAAATAGAATATTACCTCACCATCCAGATGGCCAGGGTATCAGGAGATTTCTAATGACCTTTTGTTGTCTTTCTAAATGAATTAATGTCTGAGTATGCAAGGTCTTCTTAGTACTTATCATCAAATAAGAGAAGGCAGTCTACTGTTCTCTCAGTCTATCTTCAAATAGGTGGTTAACGTAAAATGCAAGGTCTCTTTTCTGGAAGTATTCCACTAGTTCCCTCCCTAACAGAATCAGGAGGGCATCTGGCTGGGAATGCAAGGTCTCTCTGGAAACAGTCCACTGTTTCACTCCCTAGCAGAATCGGGAGGGTGTCTGACTGGGAATGCAAGGCCTCTCTCCCTCTTCTAAGAATAGTCTAAGGGTAATAGTCTGTCTTTGTTTTAATGATTTTTAACCCTGAGAGGATTTCACTAGGAATATTAACTCTTAAGAGGGAATATCCCACTCAAAAGGAAGGCAAATGGGTGGGAAATAGCAAAGAAAATAGACAGAGGTGGCTCTTTACTGTTCAGTACTAAAGTTTATTCAAGCAAATACATATAAGTAACAAGTAAAGATATCCCTGATACAGATACATCTAAAGTGACTTTGTGTGGTTTCCAGCAGCTTGCATGAATCAGGGTGACTTGCCCTATCTGGGAAGCTACTGGGGGGATTCTGGTCCAGGAGACGCCTTTGATTTGCATTACTTGTCTCTGCACCAACTCTGGATATAAGATCCTAGTTTTATACATAAATGAATTAAATGACCAGAGTAGGGAAATCATATACAATGGGGAAACATGGCAGACATCTCCTCCTGTAACCCTACCTTTATATGCTTTCAGTATAGAACAAACAAGGAAATCTGGACAAGGTTTTTCTTTAAGGGGAAACAGTTGCTACATTTTGGCAATATTGAGTTTGAGTTGTTATACTGAATTTGATAGCTTGAGATATCCAGCAAGTGGTTGGTGATATAAGACTGGTGGAATATATGGACTAAACAAGACCTCGAAGAAAGCATCAATACCATAATATTTTTTGATAAACCCAAGAATATAAAGTACTATAGGAAACCCAATTTATTCAATTACAGGAGAAAAAAATATTGCAACTGTCAGAATATAGGTTTAGACCAGCACTTAACAATACAAAAAACAAGGAATCCCAAAGGAATAAAACTAGGGTTATCCAAAATACAGTTTTACTGGGGGTTTACTAAATGCCCAGCTTCCACAGAGCTCTCATTAAAATAGCAAATCAAAATATACTATTGTTTCAATAAAAATTTTAAAAGTAAGGTTGGAAAGCTTCTTTATAAAATGAGTAGGGAAGAATACTGCTAAGTTTTCCACATATGTGGATAGGGAATGAATTTACAACCAGCCAAGGAAGAAAGACTATTCTAGAGATGAGAGAATGTTGTATATGCAGAAGCAAATCAATAATAACAATAAAACTTGAGCACATATAGAATCAAGGCAGCTAGAGGAATGGATTTGCTTTGGGGAAAATATTTTCTGATAAACATCTCTGATAAGTCTGATTTCCACATGTCTAAGGAACTGACAGAAGTGCAAAAACTTAAGTCATTCCTCAAAGGAATCATTTTCCTGATTCTATTTACTGTACTACCTAGTTGCCTACAGTTTTTAAAGAAAAAAAAAGGAAATTATCTATAGGTAAATAAAAGTTTAAAAAACTATCTATAGGTAAATAAAATCAATGAAGTACATTGTAAAAATGGAAAATTCAGTATTGGAGGGAAAGATAGGTACACAAAAACTTTTTAATTTGTCAGATGAGTTAATAAATAATATATCAGATGGTCTAGCAATGTAACTATAGATCTTAAACCCTATGAAAGTCAATGATAGTAAAACATAGACTTTAAAGACAATCATCGATTGATTATAGCTGGTCCTTTGGTTATATAGAAAAACAGTCAATTCAGAAAAAAGATTAAATTTCAGTGTTCAAAAACTTCATTTTCAACTACTCTCTTATGGTAATTCAAGAGTGATAGATGTTTAAAGCCTTTCCTATACTAATTATGCCTACAGGACTTCTCTCCAATATTTTTTCAATTATTCACTAATTTGTGCACCTTGCTGAGTTTTCTGTGTTTAAAAATAATGCTTTCCAATAACCATTAATTTTGTAAAATCTTTCCAGTGCCAAGGAGAGTGTGTGTTCTGGCTAAAAGTTTTCCAACGTTATTAATACTGCCTTGTACTACAAAGTATCTAGGAGATAAATAAGCAATTCACTGTATCACAAATGATACAAACTTCTCTTCAGTATGTTTTTTCTGGTGGGAAGTAAACTGTGTTTGGAGGATGAAGCCTTTGCAACATTCAGTACATATAAAAGATTTCTCCCCAGTATGAATTTTCTGATGGTAAAGTAAGGATGAATTGTGTCTAAAAGATTTCCCACAGTATGAATTCTCTGGTGGGAATTAAGGGATATACTGGAACTAAAAGCTTTCCCACAATCATTACATCCATAAGGCTTCTCTCCAGTATGAATTCTTTGGTGATAAGTAAGATGGGTACTCTGGGTGAAAGCCTTCCCACATACATTACATTGATAAGGTTTTTCTCCAGTATGAATTCTCTTGTAGAAAGTAAACCGTGTGCTCCATTTGAAGGTATTCCCACATTCACCACATTCATAAGGTTTCTCTCTGGTATGAATTCTTTGATGGGAATTTAGCTGTGTGTTCATTCTGAAGACCATCCCACATTCATAACATTTGTAAGGTTTCTCTCCAGTATGAATTTTCTGGTGGTAAGTAAAGGATGAGTTGCAGTTAAAAGTTTTTCCACAAACATTACATTCATAAGGTTTCCCCCCCTGTATGAATTCTCTGGTGGGAGTTAAGCTGTTTTCAAAGAATGAAAGCTTTTCCACATTCATTACATTTATGAGGCTTCTCTCCAGTATGAGTTTTGTGATGGTGTTGAAGAGATGAGCTGAAGCCAAAAGTTTTGCCACATTCCTTACATTCCAAAGGTTTCTCTCTAGGATGGATTTTTTGATGATCAGGATGGTGTTTACCCTGGATGAAGTGTTTTCCCAACTCATGATACCCATGTCTGTGATTTATGTTATATGTCTTATGACCCTTTGTAAGGGGATAATAGACAGAGTATGTGGCCATGAGGAGTTCATCCTGAGAGTCATTGAGACCTGGGACAACAGGAAGGTCCATACCAGAGTGCTCTGAACTCAGGAAGGAGCTCTGGCCCTTCTCTCTCTTTGTTCTCCTGCCTTTCATCCTTATCTTGTTGAATATTCTCAGGAAGGACCTTTTGTCCTTACCCCTCTGCCTTTCATCCTCATCTTGTTCAAGTGTCCCAGGAAGGAGTTCTGGTCCTTATCTCTCTACCTTTCATCTTTATCTTGTTGAAGATTCCACATTTTTCCAGGATACAGACCTTCTGTGGCATACCCGTTATACTGCCACAGGCCTGGAGATGAGGGATGCTGATACAAGGGGACTAGGCTTATATATACCCTTATTTCAACTATGTGAGTCAGAGATGTAGCATATACCTGCAATAAACTTCTTGCTTATCTCTCACTGGCTGACTTTCATTATTGAACATGCGGGACATGTCCGGCGGAGCCCCCCGAAGAGTTGTGTGAATTAAACTGAGACCCGGCTGCCCAGAGTGGACCGCAACAAACCTTAAAAAGATCTGAAGTACTCTTGAAGGATTCCCTACATTCATTATCCTTAGGTTTCACAATATCATAATTCCTTCTTTCTCCCAATGTTGCATATGGGTGAATATCTTTGGTGTATTGTTTTGGGGATGATTTGTCCATAACAATATTAGTCTTTGAAAGGTATTTCTTTTCTTCAGGCTCAGTTTTCCAATCTAAAATTAATAAATTAAGTATCAATATTTATATGTGTTTAGAAATGACAGTTTATAAAGGACTACTATAAACTTTATAAAGAAAAAATATCATAAGAAGAGAGAAAGAATTCAAATAGTGAGGAGGCATAGTCAGGATCACACAGGATGTAGCAACCACCATTATAAAAGAGTGGAGAACTTGGAATATGATATTCCAGAAGACAAGCATATGGTCTTACACCTAGTAATAATAATAATTTATCCAGGAAAACAAGTATTATGATATGGGGAAGAGAAAATGGACCTTTAATGCAAAAAAAAGATGTCTAAGCATTCCTGATGGAAAGACCAGAACTATGAGAAATTTAATATTCAAACACAAGAGAGACCCAAATAAGGACACTGCTTACATTCAAACATGTATGTTTGAATACATGTATGATACATATGTCCTCTCTGGATTCTACCCTGGATTTAAAAAGGAGGTTCAATTTGATAAGCCCAGGGAAGTTTTTCCTCCACTGCCTTACCAGCTAAAATGACTTCTTCCCCTCTGCAAAGACTGACACTTCTAGGGATAGTGATTGTGTAGAATCCACATAACTCCTGAGACTCCTCATCTGCAAATTAATGACGGTGTTAGCAGCCCTTCGGACCTCTTAGTGTTATGAAGGTCAAATACAAATGTTTGTGAAAGACCCTCTTCAGTTGTAAAACACTAAGGGTGAATGTAACCTATTAAGAATATTGAGGCACAACAGAAATACTTTTGGACTTCACTCTTCACTGAACACATTCTATTTCTTCTGCTCTGAGGTCTCTATTAAGCTATATAGTCCAATTGGACTTCTCATTGCATGACTATCAGCAGGCCATTGTCCTTCCCAATTCTGGGCCCTTTCTCCTACTGGCTCACTAGCCAAAATGCCTTCTCCCCCACAACAGAGACTCCAATTTTTCCATTTGCATTTTCTGTCCCTCACATTTTCTAGGGGTATGGGAGATTACCTGTCAATGCATGTGTCTAGATCTTGTCTTTGTAAGGAAATACTAGTGGTATCCCTGATTTTTCTTGTGTCTCCATCATGTCTAAGAGTAATGGTCTGGAGAAATGAGGTAATGATAACTATGGGAAAGTGACCCCAAAGAAATGGGAAAGAGAAAGGACTTCATCTGATTAAAGAGGCAACATGGAGGACTAGTTCAGGAAAGGGAATGTGTTGAGAAGATGAGGGAATCTGACTTAGACAAATTCAGTCCTTTGCCAAGGCCACTGAACATTGAAGAAGATTCTCCATCAATGATATCTTAGGGCTTCCTCCTGAATGAAGGACTTGTGATAAAGCAGCAGCTGCCATCTGCCTACTTTCTATACAATGACTTGGACAGGGCTTTCTGGAGTCTTCTCTGTCACCCATCCATGGGATTTTCCTATGTTCCAGTTGGAAGATGACATCTGGTTTGGAAACAGGATACCCTACTCAAGGAAAATGAGAAAGTGCTGAGGAAGGGGAATCATCTCAGAATTTCAACAAAACCCCCCCTTTAAGAGGGAAAAGAACTATTTTAGGGGCTACTGCCAAAGTAGCCAGGGGCCCATATCTGTGTTCTGTTCTGTTTGGTATTGGTGAGGGGGGAGAAAGGGGAGTAGTCTAAGCCAAAGAGTGGGTGAGCAGTCACAAAAAAATGTTTAGCTCCCTCCTAGGCTAAGAGAACCCTTCACATCTGCACTGAGGGAGTGTCCTTTACCCAAGGCCGCAAAGGATGGGAAAGGCCCTACCCCAAGGCAAGTAGAGTTATCCCTTCCACATCTAGACTTAACCTCCCCTGATGTCCATATATCATGGGTCAGCATAAGAAATTAAATGGGGAATTTTGCGGAAGCCCCAGACAACATGCAAAAGTCACCAGACAGACACAGGAAAAATTTAGGAACTCAGAAATGCATAAAATATATGCACAGTATTGTATGATATCAAACCAAATTCTACAGGAAAGTACACCTCATAAAGAAAAAGAAAAACTTCAGACTTCTTCTCTGGTGCAGAGGACCAAAACAATTTACAGGGACTTTCCAGATTCCCAGAACCCTGCACGCCTAACCCTTCTATGTGAATGGGTTAACTATACATTGAAAATGATCGTCTCTAATTTTACAAAGCACAGACTATGAAGAGGGAACAAAAATAGTATCTCTGGCATTAGGGATCTGCTTTTTCCTTGTCAAAAAAGTACAATTAATTCTTAATGGACACACAGGTCCTGCCTGCTATGAACTCAGGGGAATAGCTTCTCAGACAGTCAAAGGGAGAAGGTCTCCTTACCCAGAGAGATCAGGCTCCTATAATTTTCCAGCATGATGACTTTGTGAAGCTCCTTCTGCGCAGGGCCCAATAGCCTCCATTCCTCTTGGGTAAAGTCCACAGCCACATCTTGGAAGGTCATGGATTTCTGAAACAGAAAACATATTTGCCTATTCAGTCTCCCTCACTTGGAATGTGGAGGAAAGAGAATTTTTTTTCATTTTGAGTTTCAGTTCATTTTCTCTATCTCTCTCAGTCTCTCTCTCCCCCCTATCCCCTCTCCTTTTCTCTCTTTGTCCGCTTCTCTCTCACCCACTGAGAAGGCAATATGAAACCTATTACACATGAAATCATGCAAAAACCTATGTGAAAGTGAAACTATCACAAAGTCTGGGGAGCAGTCCTGAAGTCAGCATAAGGCTGGACCCCAAATTGTATGACAGCAACAGCTTCTATTGGCCAAGTTTCTTATTTCCTAATGCATTTCCTCACAAATCTATTAAGCAGAGAGGGAAGCTATTATCCTCACCTTTTCTTTAAGATTTAAAAACTCAAGTACATGATTTAACATTTCAGACAGACACCATTTTGACTGACCAATTACTCTGAAGCCTTAGATTTAAAGGGATCTCTATGAATAGAACCAGAACATTGTACACCCTAACAGCAACTTGGGGGTGGTGATCAACCTTGATGGACTTACTCATTTCATCAGAGCAACAATCAGGGACAATTTTAGGATATCTGTGATGGAGAATACCACCTGTATCCAGAGAAAGATTTGTGGAATTTAAACAATTAAAAAAAGGTATCTTATTATGTAATTTTGCTATCTCTTATATTTTATTATTTCCTTAAGAATATGATTTCTCTCTCAAAATATTCAATTTTGATCAATATATAACATGGAAAAATGTAAAGACTATCAGACTGCCTTTGGGGAAGTGAGATTGGGGGGATAATTGTAAAATTCAAAAAACAATTTAAAAAATTATCAAACAAAAAAATGTAAGCTATACAAAGAATTGGAAATTGAGTGAATGTCCATCAATTGGAGAATGGCTGAACAAATTGTGGCATATGTATGTTATGGAACACTATTATTCTATAAGAAACCAAGAGGGATGGGATTTCAGAGAAGCCTAAAAAGACTTGCATGAACTGATACTGAGAGAGAGATGAGCAGAAACAGAACATTGTACACCATAACAGCAACATGGGGGTGATGATCAACCTTAATGGATCTGCTCATTCCATAAATGCAATAATTGGGACAATTTTAGAGCACCTGCAATGGAGAATACTATTTGCACCCAGAAAAAGAACTGTGGATTTTAAACAAAGACCAAAGTCCATTACCTTCATTTTTTAAGTGAATTACTACATAATTTTGCTACCTCTAATATTTTATTTTCCCCTCAGAGATATGATTTCTCTCTCAACACAATCAATTCCAATCAATGTATAGCACAGAAACAATGTAAAGATTATCAGACTGCCTTCTGTAGGGGTGGGGTGGAGGGAGGGAAGGAGTGGGGGGATTGTAAAATTCAAAACCTAACATAAAATGATAGATAGAAACTACTCTTGTATATAATTGAAAAACAAATAAAATATTTTTTCAAAATAAAAAAATAGGAGTGGCTAGGTGGCACAGTGGATAGAGTACTGGCCCTGAAGTCAGGAGGACCTGAGTTTAAATCTAGACTCAGACACTTAATAATTACCTAGCTGTGTGGCCTTGGGCAAGCCACTTAACCATTTGCCTTGCAAAAACATAAATCAATGAATGAATGAATAAATATAAACAAACAAATAAGTGGATCTCTACTCCTGATTTTGTATCCACACTGCAGCTCTGTCTTCAATGGCTGGAAACAAATGGTCCCCCTGACTTCAGTCAAGACTCAGCTCAAATCCCACTTCCTTCTACCTTTGGCCTACTCTGGCTTTTCCTGCCAATGCCTTCCCTTGTTGGATTCCCTTGGATCCACTTTGATCCAACTACCTCCTATATACCTGATTATTTCCAAGTTGTGTCCCCCTTACTGGAATGTGAGCTCCCTGAGGACAGGGGCTGCCTTTTGTCTTAATTGGTTTCTCCAGTGGTTAACTGAACTTCACACATATGAGATGCTTAAATAAGTACCTGCTGAATTATGACAAACTAAACTGTGATGGTTGGGGGAAATTTAGAGCAACTGGAATATTTGTGTCAGATCACCTCTCCACATACTCCTAATAATAGCAACTGATCCTTAGACAGCTAGAAGGTCTGCAGAGTGGTTTACAGTTATCTGACTTTCAGCAGAGTCTACCCTCAGACAGCTAGATGGGGCAGTGGATAGAGTGCCTGCTCTGAAGTCAGGAAGACCTGAGGTCAAATGTGACCTCAGGTACTTTCTAGCTGTGTGACCCTGGGCAAGTCACTTAACCCTGATTGCCTTACATTCAAGATCATCTCCAGTCATCCTGATCCATGTCTGACCACTAGACCCAGCTGCTCTGGAGGAGAGAGGGAGGCTGATGACTTAGCGCTGCCCCCCTCAATCTCATCCAATCCAGGGATTTGGTGCTTGTCGATGCATCATTTCCTGGATGTCATGGATAAACATCATCACCTCTCTCAGGCAGGAGTAACTAAAACAGATGGAGTGGGATTCAGAATGTGGGCAAATAGACACCCCAATGAGGTTGGGTGACCTTTTTACACTGGCTGGTGTGTGGTTTGATAAAAGGTCTATACATATCATCTCAATCATTCAGTAAATGCTTATTAAGTTATATAGGAATTTATATACAGGATAAATAGGAAATAGGTAAGAAAGAAGAAAATAGAATTGAGAGGGATTGAGGAAACTTTTCTGAAGAAGGTGGGATGTAGTTGGGACTCAAAGGAAGTTAGGGTGGTCAATGGTCAATCTGGAGGACAGAGACAGTTCCATGCATGGTGGGCAGTCAGAGGGATTGCCTGGAACCTAGAGATGGCAGGAGGATCTCCACCTCCTTACCAGCATGTGGGTAGGGGATTTGTACACGCTTGTTAAGCACCTGAGCAAATAACTTGTCTACACTCAAGACTATTCCAGTGCCTGAATAAATGTCTTGATTGATCTTTGTCCTTCATCCATGATGAAGACCACCAAATCAGAGAAGTGATGCCATGACAAGCAAGTGAACCAGATTTAATTGGGTGCTTCACTTATCTGGGTCCAGATACATTTGCCCCCCAATACATTTTCTCCACCTTGCTTATTATACTAATACTGATGAGCAAGAACAGATACTCCCTTCTCTAAGAGTAAAGGACAATAATAGCACAGACTCACATTTCACCTATACAAAGCTATTTAGCCTTTTCTTTTTGTCTTAACTCTCTCCTTCCTATAGACAGGTCGGCAACTCTTGAGTTTCCACAAAGATCAGGCATCCTGGTTTTTGTAATTTATTAAATACAAAAATCAGATACATTAATGAAATGAGGAAGCAGGGAAAGAAACAGCTCAGATATACCACAAAACAGATACGATCTGATTTCTTCTATTTTTGTTTCAATAAGCAATCAGAATGACAAACTACCAATTCTTTTTTTTTAGTTTTTTGCAAGGCAATGGGGTTAAGTGGCTTGCCCAAGGCCACACAGCTAGGTGATTATTAAGCGTCTGAGGCCAGATTTGAACTCAGGTATTCCCGACTCCAGGGCCGGTGCTCTATCAACTGTGCCACCTAGCCACCCCAAAAAACTACTTTCAATATACGTATCTAAATAGTTCACATTTTAAACTAAGAATTTGCTCCCTAAGTTTGAAGTCAAAAGAATTCAAGTTCTGAATTTTCAGTATAATAGCTTATGTTTATTTAGCACATGGATAAAGAGTGAGGATATCTAGTAAGACCATATCCTAATATAGGCAGAGGTTCCAAAAAATCACTTTTCTTGGTTTAATTGAATGTAAATTGAATGTCAGACAGTTTGGGATTAGCCGAAAGCTGCACCATCATTTTAATTTAACATTGGAGCTGGAGGGTGTTGAGTCAGTAGAGGAAGAAGAGGTCCATTCTCCCTCTCCTAGAGGAGGCTGCGGTGCCCACCCCTATGTTCTAGTACTGACACTTGGTACAGGATGGACCTGGTGCCAAGGAGACAGCTGTTGGGGGGGACCAAAATATCTGCCTGAGGTTATCAGGCTCATGTCCATTCTATCACCCTATCTCCTCAAATTCATGTTTAAGAAGACAAGGAACAATCAATTGGGGAATGGCTAAACAAATTGTGGTATATGTGTGTGATGGAATACTACTGTTCTATTAAAAATCAGGAAGGATGAAATTTCAGAGAAGCCTAGAAAGACTTGCATGAATTTGTTATAAATGGCTCGTGAATCCTTAGTCCAGAGTGATTAAAATGGTTTTTATTAAGATATCTTAATAAATGACACACTTCTCCCAAGGTGGGAGAGGGGCCCCCAAACCCTCAAAAGCTAGATGTATTTTCTTTTTTTTAAAATTTTTATTTAAGGCAATGGGGTTTAAGTGACTCGCCCCAGGTCACATAGCTGGGTAATTATTAAGTGTCTGAGACTGAATTTGAACTCAGGTCCTCCTGACTCCAGGGCCGGTACTCTATCCACCGTGCCACCTAGCTGCCCCTGTTATATGCATTTTTCAAAGGCTTTGTTCCTGCCCTTTCTTGCCAATCATAGAATGAGGTCACAAATCTAACAGATACATTTGCCCCCCCCCCATACATTTTCCCCACCTTGCTTATTATATACTAATACTAATGAGCAGGAACAGCTACTTCCTTCTCCAAGAGTAAGGGACAACAGCACAGACTCACATTCAACCTATACAAAGCTATTTAACCTTTTCCTTTTGTCTTAACTCTCCCCTTCCTATAAACAGGTCAGCAACTCTTGAGTTTCCATCCTGGTTTCTGTAATGCATTATCCTCACAGATATTTGTGAGATTCTGCCAATACCCTTCCTCACCCCTGCGAAAGCAAAACACTTGATTCTTTCCCACAAACTGATGCTGAACGAGATGAGCAGAACTAGAAGAACGTTGTACACCCTGACAGCAACATGGGGTGATGATCAACCTTGATGGACTCGCTCCTTCCATCAGTGCAACAATCAGGGCCAATTTGGGGGATCTGTGTTAGAGAATACCATCTGTATCCAGAGAAGGGACTGTGGAGTTTAAACAAAGACCAAAGATCATGACCTTCAATTTTTTTTTTTAAAAAGTCATCTTATGTATTACATGATTATCCTATCTCTAAAATTTTCTTTCTTCCTTAAGGGCATGTTATTTCTCTGAACACATTCAATTTGAACCTCTGCATAACATGGAAACAAATGTAAAGACTATCAGACTGCCTTCTCTTGAGGGGGAGGCAGGAGTGGGGGTGAGAATTGTAAAATTCAAAACCTTGCAAAAAAATGACTATAATTTCTCTCTCATCACATTCAACTTGGATCAATGCATACCATGGAAACAATGGAAAGACTAAGAGATGCCTTCTGTGGGGGTGGGGGGAGGGAAGCAAGGATGGGGGGACAATTGTAAAATTCTAAATAAATAAAATCTTTCTTTTATCAAAAATAGGCTGTAAAACCTACCATTGTATAAAATTGGAAAAAAATATTTATATTAAAAAATAAAATGGGGGTGGCTAGGTGGCACAGTGGATAGAGCACCGGCCCTGGAGTCGGGAGTACCTGGGTTCAAATCCGGTCTCAGATCCTTCATAACGACCTAGCTGTGTGGCCTTGGGCAAGCCATTTAACCCCATTTGCCTTACAAAAACCTAAAAAAAATATATAAAAAAAATAAAAATGTAGACATCCCCCCGCAAAAGAAAAACAAAGTGAGGAACAAACAAGGCAGAGATGAAAGACAAGTTGGTCCAGACCCCCAACTCATCCAGCTCGACGCGGGCTTTAGAGGCCAGGCATTGGGGTAAAGTGACTCGCTCAAGTTCACACAGCTGGGACACCGCAAGTTCAGCGGGCGGACTGGAACTCAGGTCCCCCCGATCCAGGCTGGGTGTCTATCCGCGGCGCCACCCCGTGCCCTGGGGGTGTCCACACTACAGGCCACACCTGTAGGTGGAGGAGGAGCGCGCCTACACCTGGGCACGCAGCAGGGGCTGAGAAAGCGGCCATTCTACAGGTGGGAGGGGGCCCGACTCTCCTCTCCCCCACCCGCCCACCTGCGGGGCGCCCCCGCCGCAGCCCTGGCTCCATCCCCGGCTCCATCCCCCGCTCCATCCCCGGCTCCACCCCGGGCTCCATCCCGGGCTCCATCCCGGGCTCCATCCCGGACTCCATCCCCGGCTCCACCCCGGGCTCCACCCCGGGCTCCACCCCGGGCTCCACCCCGGGCTCCATCCCCGGCTCCATCCCCGGCTCCATCCCCGGGCTCCATCCCGGGCTCCATCCCCGGCTCCAACCCCGGGCTCCACCCCGGGCTCCACCCCGGGCTCCATCCCCGGCTCCAACCCCGGCTCCACCCCGGGCTCCATCCCCGGATCCATCCCCGGGCTCCATCCCCGGCTCCATCCCCGGGCTCCATCCCGGGCTCCATCCCGGGCTCCATCCCCGGCTCCATCCCCGGCTCCATCCCCGGCTCCATCCCCGGCTCCACCCCGGGCTCCATCCCCGGCTCCAACCCCGGCTCCAACCCCGGCTCCATCCCCGGCTCCATCCCCGGCTCCATCCCCGGCTCCATCCCCGGCTCCACCCCGGGCTCCATCCCCGGGCTCCATCCCCGGCTCCATCCCCGGCTCCATCCCCGGGCTCCACCCCGGGCTCCATCCCCGGGCTCCAACCCCGGCTCCAACCCCGGGCTCCATCCCGGGCTCCATCCCGGGCTCCACCCCGGGCTCCATCCCCGGGCTCCATCCCGGGCTCTGCCTCCGTCCGGCGGCTCCCGGGGCGGGAGGGGGCGGGCCGGCTGCGCTCAAACTGGGGAGCGGAGGTAAACCACGGGGCGGGGCGAAGCGCGAGTCGAAGCCGCCGCCCTCGCCATTGGATGAGACGAAGGGAAGGGAATGCGCGCATAGCCTGATGGGAGTCGTAGTCCGGAGGCCAGACCGTGGCCGTGTGCGCATGGGCAAAGCAGCTTGGGAGAGCCTCGGGAGAAGCGCCTGGCGGACAGGCTCGCGTGCTGCGGCTGTCCAGGGTCCTGCGCAGAAGGGGCTAGGGGTTTCCTTTCTGAAATAAGTTTTTAAAATGATACATTGTTGCCACGGTCAAGCATTTCTTTCCTCTCTCCTGCCCTCCCCTCCCGAAAACTACATACACCAAAGCGAGAAACACAAAGACCAAGCACAAAACCCTTGATGTCCTCAAAGCGGAGCCAAGCGAGGCCTTCGCCCCCTCGGGACATGGGTGACTGTCCCGTGAATTCATGCCCACCCTGTGTGGAGGCGACCGTGGCCGTCCGGGATGCTCTGGGATGCTGGCCAGTCATTTACGGTTATGTGTGTGGCTTGAGTCTGGAGGTTCCGAACAGTAACTTAGTCACGGTTACCTGTTGGCTACAATGTGACTGTTCCTTTCCTCAGCGGGCCCTGCTGACCCCTGGCATCAGTTCAACTGAATGTTCCAGATTGCTCAGAAACCTTCTCCTCCACCATTTCTTTTTTCTTTTTTGCAAGGCAATGGGGATTAAGTGGCTTGCCCAAGGCCACACAGCTAGGTAATGAATAAGTGTCTGAGGCTAGATTTGAACTCAGGTCCTCCTGACTCCAGGGCCGGTGCTCTATCCACTGCACCACCTAGCCGCCCCTCCATCATTTCTTAAAAAGCAACATATTCCATCATATTCACATAGATATGTTCAGCTATTCCACAGTTGATGGGGGACTCTTCCCATTTTAGTTCTTTATAAGGTCTGCTATACATTCCTAGGGGACATTTGTTTAAGTGAAGAAAAGGGGATAGAGAAGAAACATATTTTGGGTACAATATCAACAAGATTGAGTTCATTTCTCAGATCACAAGTTAAACCTAGTCTAGTATTTTAGATCTGGAGATTGTTCTGCAAATTGGGCCCAAACTCTCCTACTTACATTCAAGCAGTGCTTTACTTCCCTACTTCAAACTCCTCCAAGTCACCTTATAAAATTTCCTTTTTCTTCTTATTTGGTCAAAGATCTTCTCTTGTGAGAGATGGCCTTCAGTGAAGTTTCCTCATTAAAAAAACAAACAGCACAATTGTGCGAGTGACCTTGGTAAAGCTTCCTCTTGAATACTCTTGCCCCACCTTTTCTTTATTCTTAGAAGCAAAAACTGTCTGATTTCTGTAATTCTTGGAAATGAAGTAATTTCGAGAAAAACTGGACTGGCTCTCTTTCTGATTGCATATCTACAAATGTGGTTAGAGGAAATGCATAATGAGGTTTTTAAAAATCACTTTTAATAGGGTATCGATTACCTATGAATAATTATGGTAATAAGGGATTGAAAACTATAAATTGCTAATAGGATAGAGATTAGCTATGAAAAATTAAGATAATTAGAATTGAGTTTGCTTTCGAAAGGTTGGGTAGTATTAGTAAAAAAAATTTAGAGGTAGGATTATGATTATTATCAAAAGAGGCCTGTGAGCTTCTCTCTTTGATACTTCCTGGCTGATACAACTTTGCAAGGTGGGGCTGTGTCTTTTTTCTTTGAAGAAAAATAAAAGACCCTTTCCTCTCTCTGACTCAGACTCTGAACTCTTGATTCCTGTGGTCATTATCCCACACATCTCTTATCTCATTCTGTGCTTTGGTCCTTTTTTCCACAGAAGCCAGAAAATGGAAGTTAGTCACTATTTTCTTGGTCACCAATTTTTTTAAATTAATAAAGTCAGAGATTTTTTTCTTGTATTGTTATCTCTCCCTCCTGGATACCTAGAGCATTTGCAACTGTGTTGCACAGATCTCCTTCCTATGTACTTCCTTGGTCCAATCCAGGGTCTTTTTCTGTCTTTGTTCTCTTCAGTGAGATTTCTGTATCAACAAACACATGGAATAAATATTAACAATAATTAAACAAAGATTGAAATGGAAATTAAAACAACCAGAATATCACACTGAGGAGTGTTCCTCCAGGAGTTCGGCCTTAAAATTAATAATTAAATTAAATATTTGTTATCCTTTGGAATTTGTCCTAAAAGAAGGACAAACATTAACCTCTATAGTTTAGCCATTAAAAAAAAAAAGAGTAAAACAGTATGTAGTTAACATGCATAGGGGAGTAAGGTAGGTGGGAAAAAACCAAACTCTCATGGATACAGCTTTGAGAGGATTTTGTGTTCTTTTTTTATGCAAATTTACTATCAGAAGTTGGGATCGGAAAAGTTGATGACTTTCATCCTTTGTTCTCAAAGAAGACTATGACATCAGCAAGGTGTTACCATGACAAGTATGTGAATTGGATTTGAGTGAGGGGATGCTGTGCTTAGTCACTAGCCTCACTTTCTTCTCTGGGTTCAGGGACCAGATATGGATCAGGATGACTGGAGATGATGACTGGGGGCAATCAGAGTTAAGTGACCTGCCCAGTCACACAGCTAGTAAGAATCAAGTATATGAGGGGGCAGCTAGGTGGCATAGTGGATAAAGCACGGGCCCTGGAGTCAGGAGTACCTAGGTTCAAATCTGGTCTCAGACACTTAATAATTACCTAGCTGTGTGGCCTTGGGCAAGCCACTTAACCCCATTTGCCTTGCAAAAATCTAAAAAAAAAACAACCTAAAAAGAAAACCAAAAACAATCAAGTATCTGAATCCACTTTTGAACTCAAGGCCTCCTGGCTCTAGGGCTGGTGCTCTATCTACCATACCATCAGAAAAGCTACTTCAGGCTTGTTCATCAAAGGAAGGGAATGGTATTCAACTTAGGATGAGACTGTATATCATACACACCTACTAGGAGGTATGTCCAAGAAGACTTCTTGAAGGGATGGTTCCTCCCAAACCCCAGATCTTTGTGCCTTATTAAGTTATGCCAAGGATTTTCACAAGTATAAAGTGCATCTTTCTTCTCCAAGACATTGGCACACGCAGTGACCCCTGATGCAATGAAATTAGAGACCCTCAAACTTTATACCCATGGGATTTGCAAAGAATAGAGAGGCTGTATGCATGTTAATTGCTGGTGAGTTGTAATTCATAAAACTATTCTATTAAACAAATCCAAATTATTCAAGAAAAGATATTCTTGGCCAGGAGCCCCACTATTGGGTATAAATTCTAAGGGAGAGATTGGTCTCCTTCAATTCATATAAACAAAACCATTTATCACAGTAGGATTTGCAATGAAACAAACTTTGTGCCCAATACCATGATCATAGCATTTATTTTTTTAAGAAAGATTTTATTTATTTTGAATTTTACAATTTTTCCCCCATTCTTGCCCCTCCAAGGCATTCTGTTAGTCTTTACATTGTTTCCATGGTATACATTGATCTCAGCTGAATGTGATGAGAAAGAAATCATATCCTTGAGGAAGGAAAAATAAAATATAAGAGATAGAAAAATTACATAATAAGATAACAGATTTTCTTTTCCTAAATTGAAGGTAATAGTCGTTGGCCTTTGTTCAAACTCCATAATTCTTTCTCTGGATACAGATGGCATTCTCCATTGTAGATAGCCCAAAATTGTCCCTGATGGTTGCACTGAAGGAATGAACAAGTCCAACAAGGTTGATCATCACCCCATGTTGCTCTTAGGGTTTACAATGTTCTTCTGGTTCTGTTCATCTCACTAAGCATCAGTTCATGCATATCCCTCCAGGCTTCCCTGAATTTCCATCCCTCCTGGTTTCTAATAGAACAATAGTGTTCCATCACATACATATACCACAGTTTGTTAAGGATATTCACTTAATTTCCAATTCTTTGCCACCACAAACAAGGCTGCTATGAATATTTTTGTACAAGTGATGTTTTTACCCTTTTCATAATCTCTTCAGGGTATAGACCCAGTAGTGGTATTGCTGGATCAAAGGGTATGCACATTTTTGTTGTCCTTTGGGCATAATTCCAAATTGCTCTACAGAAAGGTGGGATGAGTTCACAGCTCCACCAACAATGTAATAGTGTCCCAGATTTCCCACATTCCTTCCAACATTGATTATTGTCCTTTCTGGTCATATTGGTCAGTCTGAGAGGTGTGAGGTGGTATCTCAGAGATGCTTTAATGTGCATTTCTCTAATAAGTAATGATTTAGAGCAATTTTTCATATGCCTATGGATTGCTTTGATTTCCTAAGCTGTAAATTGTCTTGATCATGACATTTAAATATGAGATTTTATTGTGTAGTAAAGAGTGATGACTATGAAGAATTCAGAGGAGTTTGGGAAGATTTGGATGAGGTGAAATTACAAGAAAACGAGAATAAAAATTATCTGAATTTTCTGTGCATAGTTATATGCTAACAAATTGAGGATACAAGAGGGATGGAGAAAATCCTTCAAAAATATAAAATATAATAGCTAACAGAAGACCAAAGTAAAAACATGTTCTTTCTGTGTGTTAAATAGTAAATTGAAAAATTTGTGCATTTGATTGTAGGAGGATTTGCTAGTCTCCTGTGAAGAACTTTGAACGCCGGGAGTGCTATTGTAAAAAGAAAACACAGATTTATTAAAAAGTCATTATGGGGCAAGGAAGTAGTGCAGTGGATAGTGTATCAGTCCTGGAATTAGGAGGAGCTGATTAACACAGTGAAAATATGCACAGTTCCCTAATCTTATTAATCAAAGTAGGTTAGATATAGTTGTTTATTAACTTCCATGTGAAAATTTTACAAAATGGGCTTTTTACAAGCATTTCCTTAAATCTAACTTTTTCCAAGTATTTCCCCTTTCTTAACTTCTGTAAGGACAAGCATCATAAAAGAACTTGAGACATGGTAGCAAAATAAAATAATAATAACAATCATCATCATCATCATCATCATCATCACTATTACTAAAGTTTCTAAGGAGGGTGAGTTTTCAAAGCCTGAAAAATATGCCTAATTACTCTTTTATAACAAAAATTTACCTTTAAAGTTTACTTAACATTTTTATTTTTAACTATATCACTAGAAATAATCCTACATAGATAAGTCATTTAAATAGCTCTGATGAATTTGCTGTATATCTTCCACCTTAACTTATATAAATATATCCAGAGACAAAGAAGCTTGACAAATATCATTTACACAATTACATCACCATTTTGTGCAAGGATTTCTACTGGAATTCTACAACACTGATACTCTTGTAACAAGATTAGATTTTTTATTACAGTATCCATGTAACTCACTCAAATAAAGTAACCATAATAACTCAATTCAGTAATGAGGAAATTACATATACAGTGATGGGGACATCAATAATCTCTAATTATCAAAGTTTTTTAGAAGGTCCAATTTTCTAAGCCTGTCAGAAACATAGGTTAGACATGAATTTAAATTAAAAAAAAAAAACATAAGATTAAGAGTTAGAATTCTTTAAGGGTTGTGTGGTTTTGGGCACTGAAGTTTAACCAGGAAGGCCGGTGATTGAGTAACTGGAACATTAGAAATCAGAGAAGTGAGGGCAGTAAAAGAGCCAGAAAGCTCCAGTTCCTACTTAAATACATCCTTGGGATCCATGAGAGGGGTGGCATGTCCCAATCTTTTATTGGATAGATTGCTGTAGGAGGTGTGACTATAGGATGAGTCCCTACTTGGTATAATGTGACATATTATTGAGTAACAGACATCAGGCATCTAACTGACCCACTGGTGAGCAAATGACCTGGGTCAAAGTAAAGGTCAAGTGCAGAAAAAGATTACAAAATTGTTTCCAATGACAATATTCTTCTATGCCCATCATTTCTTACATCATATTCCCCCTCAAATTACTGGGGCCCAAATTCATCTAGGGGATTGGAACAGAAGTCAGTCTTCTAACTTCTTCGGAGTTGAAAATGGGATGTTGAGTTGTCCCTACCTATCCTATGGGGACCCATTTGAAGGGGAAATATATTGCACATAGAACTGAACTGAAGAAGCATCCAAAGGATGTGGGCTGTCAGAATCAAATTAAAGACTGATAAGTCACCTGAGGCCACTAGCTGCAGACATGCTATCTCAGTCCTGGAGGAAACAATCATTATCACAAAACTTTGATTTTTTTTTTCTTTTAGGGAGGAAATACTTCGTGGCAGGGATGTTTGAGCATTTGTGAAAATGAAACAAAATTTTTTTTTTAATTCCCTCAACCCCCACCTAACTGCAGAGGGAAATTATAGATAGTGAGATGCCTATATAGTTGTCTTCCATCTAGGTGATCAGTGGATAGAGCGCTGACCTTCAAGTCAGGAGGACAGGAGTGTGAATAGAGCCTCAGACACTAGCTAGCTGTGTGACCTTGGGCAAGTCACTTAGCTTTGTCTCCCATCCAGGGCCATCTCCAATCATCTGATTCATCTGACTATTGGACCCAAATGGCTCTGAAGGAGAAAGTGAGGTTGGTGACTTAGCACAGCACCCTTTCATCCAAATCTAATCCATGTGTTTATCATGGCATCATTTCCCTGATATCATGGTCTTTTTCAAGGCAAAAGAACAAAACATCATCCACCTTGCCTTCCAATAACAATTCAATGATAGTTTGTAAGATCTCTTAAAGATTTTGATTAGTCATTTTTCTATAGTCATTAAACTTATATTTACTCAAACCAAATCCTTCAATACTAAAAAAGGAGCAACCTCAGGCTGAAAGGTTCAAAATTGGAAAAAAAGTTTTTATTTGTCCTGAGAACTGCTGGCCAAATTGATGAGGTCACTGAACCTCAGTGAAGTACCTTACTCCCGGCAAAGACTCAATAGATTCCTGACTCCAGGAACAAGACAAGTACTCATCCACAAGTACTCAATAAAATAATAAATCCCTTCCCTGATTGCCTCCCATCCAGTCTTCCCAATTCTTATCTGGCCACTGGACCAGATAGCTCCAGAGGAGAGAAAATGAAGTTGATGAGAGCACAACATCCCCTTACTCAAATCCAATTCATGTGCATAGCATCATATTACTTTCCTGGTGTCTTGGTCTTTTTTGAGAACAAAAGATAAACATAATCAAATCCCTGCCTTAGCCTGAAATGATTTTTGTCTTTGAGCTACTGCCCCATTACATGTCCTTACTGACCTCATCTTTGTTCTTTGAGCTACTGCACTTATCTATTCCCAATTATCTCATCTCTCTCTCTCTCTCTCTCTCTCTCTCTCTCTCTCTTTCTTTTAGGTTTTTACAAGGCAATGGGGTTAAGTGACTTGCCCAAGGTCACCTAGCTAGGTAATTATTAACTGTCTGAGGCCGCATTTGAACTCAGGGACTCCTGACTCCAGGGCTGGTGCTCTATCCACTGTGCCACATAGCCACCCCATCTCATCTCTTTTTGAAATGGCCTTACATTAACACTGAGCCCAGTTCCATTATCTAAACTATCAAAATTACTTGAGACCCACCAATTCCCTTACTCTATCCCATTGCTCAGGCTTTGTTGACCTTAATGATCCTCTAATATTTCTTCTTTGACTCATATTTCAGAGTCAGTCAAAGTTTATATGTGCAATTCATTCCTGTTATAAATGGCTTGTAAATACTTAGTCCAGAGTGATTAAAATAGGTTTTATTAAGATGTCTTAGGGGAAGCTAGGTGGATAGAGCACCGACCCTGGAGTCAGGAGCACCTGAGTTCAAATCCGGACTCAGACACTTAATAATTGTCTAGCTGTGTGACCTTGGGCAAGTCACTTAACCCCATCGCCTTGCAAAAACCAAAAAAAAAATACATCTTAGTAAAAGGTCCACCTCTCTTAAGGGGAGAGGGGCCCCATATCCCTGAAATGCTATGTCTCATATTCACTTTGAAAGGCTAATTTCTCCCCCTTCACACCAGTCTTTGGCTGGAGTCACAATCTAATTTATACATTCACCCCTTATGTTTTCCCTGTCCTGCTCATTGTACAGGGGAGGGAACAGTAATCAACTTGAGCATGCACAAAAGAGGACACAGACCCTAGATTAGCTCAGAACTAGATGGGGCAGATCTAATCTCAGGTTTTGATCAAGTTGAAGCTAAGTCTTTTGTCTTACACTCATGTGCCTGTCCATGGGCACCAATATAGGTAGACCTCAGTTTTTGTAATGTAAACTACCAATTTCCCTTCACATTCTTGTGGAAGCCAAACACACCCACATATTCTTCACAATTCCCAACTTTCTAAAGAATCCAATATTCTTTCTCACCTTCATCAAAATCAGTTCATGGGTATGCAAACCCCAATATTGCAAATCTCTCCTTCAGCATTGAATATGCTAAATATCTATAGATACAGATATAGATAGAGATATTAATACATATTGTCAAAATATAAGTAGTTTTTCAAAATTATATTCCTGGTCAAAGATTGATTTCTTAGCTATTATGAGGAATGGAATGTGTCCTTTAGACTTAAAAAAGAATACTTGTCCTGCCCCCCTTATATTGTAATCCAGGAAAGAATGTATCTTCCTTTAGACAAGATAGCATTATGTAGGGTTGAGATACTCTTTGGTGAGATTTTGTGCAACTTTATAGAATGGCCTTCAGGGAGGTTTTAATATTTTGTTTATTAAAGGACTCAAAAAGCAGTTGTGTTAATATCTGCTTTAAATATGGTTAATACCTGAACATATTCTACTATAAATTTCTTTGTTTTTTATAAAAGCTGATTCTAGATGCAATTTGGAATTATTGTATTTTTACATCCCAAGTTTTTTTTTCTTATATTTCATTTTTAAGTTTAGTCCTTATGGGCAATAATGAATAGAACGCTTTGTCAGTTTTTCTGCTCAAGATTATAGGTACCACATGGCGTATTTTGATTTTTCAGAGCTAAATTTCTGTCTGATGGTAGGAAATAGCAATTAAAGACTTCACAAGACTGAAAATTGGAATTTATCTGAGACCAGGTATTGAAATTTAGGTTGGACCTATAAGGCTGGCAACCCTATGGGGTTTAGACGTGGATATTTGTGGGTGACATTTGGAAATGTCTCACCTGGTAGATTGAAAACCTAGTTCAAGGCACCTGATGACCTTTATAACCTCTGCCTGGAAACTAACATCAAAATAAATAAAGGAATTTGTCCTTCTTATATATCTGATCTTTAAAGCAAAGTTTTATAATCAAGTTAGGTAAAATTTATCCTTTTTTTTCTTACAACTATCTAAATTCTAATAACCAGCTAGGCTAGTATATAAACTTGTCACTTATTGTTGGCTACATTTTCCTGGGAGAATTAAGTTCCTTGCAGTTTTTCAAAATGTTAAAGGGATATTTAAGCAAATATGATAAAAATTTTGTAACATCAGGATATGCTCCTCTGCTGTAACTATCTTAAGTTTTGTTTTAAGGAAAGGAATGTTAGTCAATTAAGTAAATCTAAGTATTTTTAAAGATAATCTGTGGTCCAGTTTTTTCGTTTTGTTTTTTTTAATTTAAGGCAATGGGGTTAAGTGACTTGCCCAAGGCCACACAGCTAGGTAATTATTAAGTGTCTGAGGCCGGATTTGAACTCAGGTCCTCCTGACTCCAGGGCCGGTGCTCTATCCACTGCGCCACCTAGCTGCCCCTGTGGTCCAGTTTTAAAATTTTTGCTTAGAGAAATCCATTTTGAACTAAAAATTTTTTATTCTCTTTAAATATTTGGGTAAATGTTGAAATTGTTTTACTTGTAAATCATGAACTGGATATATACTGTTATAAAGTGATTACAAATGTATATGTTACAAACTCAAGTTGATTTGGAAAATTTTAATGAATTTATTTTTTGTAGTAGAATCTGCATTATTATGGAAGTTTACATTTGTCAGTTGTTAACCATATTAATTTTCTTAGACTAAAAATGAAATAAGGAAAAGTTAGTTTATCCATGAAGTTTTATTCTCTAGGATCTTATCGAATCCATGGCTGGATGACATCATTAAACATATCAACCAAGAGCTTATTGAAAGAAGCATATTTAGGGGCGGCTAGGTGGCACAGTGGATAGAGCACCGGCCCTGGAGTCAGGAGTAACTGAGTTCAAATCCGGCCTCTGACACTTAATAATTACCTAGCTGTGTGGCCTTGGGCAAGTTACTTAATCCCCATTGCCCTGAAAAAACTGAAAAAAAAAATAAAAGTATTTATAGATATCTCACCAAAAGGGTCATAAAATTTTGGCCATCAACTAGTCAGGTTATTAATATTTGTATTCTCTAACTCATTCATAAGATCTGTACTATGTCAGAATTGACAAAGGTAGACTTTCAATTATTAACTGGACTACTGTCTTCAACTTTGATTTGATATTTTATGTGGTTATCAATTATACTATAGACATATAAAACATTGGGATTTCTCCCTTTCCAAAAATATAAGAATTTATTCAGCAGTTTAATAGAGATAACCAGACTAGTTTCCTGCCTTCTCATGATAGTCTTTGTAAAACTGTGAAAATCTAATTGCAGATGCAATTAATGGGGGGAACCAGGCTGTTTCACACAGACTTCAGATCTGTAATTGGAGAGACACAGACCTTGAGGAGAGCAGAGGTTAAATATCCAGTCTTACAAACCCTGATTTGAGGCTGAGAAACCAATTTTTGATAAAAAAAAATATTGGATTGGGGGCAGCTGGGTGGGGCAGTGGATAGAGCACCAGCCTTGGAGTCAGGAGTCCCTGAGTTCAAATCCAGCCTCAGACACTTAATAATTACCTAGCTGTGTGGCCTTGGGCAAGCCACTTAATCCCATTTGCCTTGCAAAAACCTAAAAAAAAAGAAATACTGGATTAAAGATGTTTTACATAGTGGAACAGCATCCTCCAAATGGGGGAAATGATAATTCCAAGTATAAAACTCAAGTTTAAAATTTGGCTTGTATAAGACTTGTTTGATTTTCATATTTTCTATTTGTAATAAGTTTTTTGTGTGACAATTGACAATAAATTGTAATTTCCACGATCCAAGAGGTTCCAAAATTTTATGTTTGTAACCCGATAAAATTTGTGTTCACATATTTGTTTTGCCAGAAAGGAAAGTATCTACCAGTAATATGAATTTCACATGGAAGAACCTAGAAACATCAAATGTCAACAGAAGAAAAAGAAATGAACCCGAATTTCTTGCTATTCTTTACATTCTCTTTTTTGGGCTTCTTATTTGTCTGTGTTGTTTAATCAAAGGGGACTGCCACTTTTGATCTCTGTAACTTGCCCTTTTGATGCTGTAAATAATGAAACAGTTCTTAGGAGTTACAAGTATCTCAAAATTTAAGTTCTTGATCTGGCTGACATCATCTAAAAAATAGAAATTTTGTCTTTTTTTCCTCTCCAGTAACAAGTATGCATCTTCTCATTCTATCAATGGCCACTGGATGGAGCCAGCTTCCTGGAGGGGGATGATTCACATGCTTTGTGGAGGTCTTTAGCATAACTGATAAGACTCGTTAAGTATAATAAGATTCTCCAAACTATATTCCTGGTAAAAGATTGATTTTTTAAGAGAATACTCTGCCTTCATCTTAGTCACCTTGTCAACTTAGAAAGAAATTAAGATTCCTGACAACGCCCCCATGTTAATCCAAACACCCACCGGGATGCTGGGACTCAATACTTAGTCCTAATGTAACATTTCCAGGACCCCGGTTCAGCTTACCTTTGGGTTATATATCTGATCCCCACTGGTGCCAGGTGCGGAGTTTCACTTTTTAGCAGTCTCGGAGTCTTTCCCTGGTTTCTGTTCCTCTGAGTTCCTCACTTTAGAACTTCCCCCACCCAGCGAGACGTGCCAGTCAAGACCAAGGACTATGGGGGAAATCCCAGTTGGTGCCTGTCTTTAGATTTCGACCTGGAGGGACCACCAGGGAGGGGCATTATCCTGGAAGGGCCCCCCAAAAGTCTGTGTGGGACGGAGGACCACCAACCCAATTAATTAAACAAGAGGCTTCTCAAGGTAGAAACAGAAAGCACTTTTATTCCACTTCTGCCGAAATAGGGCACCTCTACCAGCAAGTCTGCTAAAGTGAGGCAAAATGGAAGAAGCAGGACAGATTTTTATACACTGTGATAAACAAGTTTTGAGCGCATTTCCTCATACCCTCATCCTGTCCCCCTCTACTGTCAGGGACTCACAATCTTGTGATCACCCATCAGGGTCTTTCTGCCCAGGAAATCACAAATCACAGCTGTTGGGACCAGACATAATTCTTTCTTGGCATCCTGTCCAGTTTTTTTTTTTTTTTTGAGACTAGGTAGGGTGATTTTTACAGAAGACTTTTATAATGTCCTCAGGAAGGGGGCAGTTTTACAACATTTCTTGAGACAGTTCAAAGGTCACTTTCCCAAGACCCTGAGAAGTCTTCCCCCAGCAATTTTTTCAGCCCTCTCAATACCGTGCAACCATCACGGCTAGGCCACAAAAGAATTTGGTAATTTTTCCTATTTTCTGTATTTGCAGAAAAGTTCGCCTCTTTGCCAGTTCAGGTGTGGTCATCACCGCAATGGCCACCACCTATAGGTTAGAGGTAAGATCCTGGAGAATGAGATTTAGGATGTCTAACCTCGATCTTCTGCATTTGAATTGGAAGGCTTTTACAATTCCAGGTTTCTCAAGACAGAGGTCCTGCGTTGGGAGGGCGCATTCCTGCAGTGTGATGGGGACCCTTGGGAGGCCAAGCCAGATCCCGCCTCCTGATAATGGCGTTGTACGACTCTGGGGTCCCCCAGGCCTGCGTAATCGGCAAGCCCAGACAGTCCATCAACACGATTATTAATCGCATTCCGGTTGCTCTTTCTTGGGGGCAGCGGGGCGGCCCGCCCCCATTGGGCCAAGCTCTGGAAGGGAGGCCCAGGCTTCGTTTATTTATTTATTTATTTATTAGGGTCAAACTCCGGGAGGTTCCCCCGCGCCCGCGGGCCGTCACCCGCCCAGGAGTCCTCCCTGCCGCCTCGGGGGGCCCCGGAGCCTCGGGCCTGGGCCATGGGGGAGCTTCCGGGGCGCCCCTGCCCGTCCCAGCCGGCGGGCCTCGGCCCGGAGCCGAGCGGGGGTTCCGGCCTCCAAGCCAAGCTCCGGAAGCGCTGCCGGACTCGGGGACGCGAAGGACTTCCTTTCCCAGAATGCCTCGCCAAGGGACGGACACCGCCCCCGCCCCCACCTCGGAGGGACTCGGGAGTACGGAAACCGCCGAGACCTCCGGGGATCACGTGATCCCCGGAGCTCTTCCGGGCTTTGGGTCCCAGGGCTTGTGGGACTTGTAGTTCCCAAGTCCTCGTTGCGCAGGCGCAGTTCTCCAAGGAGTTTGGGGGGGATTTCGATCTTTGATTGCTAGTAGAATTGGGGGGGAGGGGGCGGAGCTCACGAGGAGTGGGGCGGAGGCCTGGGCCGGGGAGGAGGACCGTGCCACAGCCACAGACACCCGCAGGTGAGGCCCTGACAGAACGGGTGAGGGGCCTGGGCGTGGGTGCCAGGGAGGGTGGGGCGAAGAAAACCCGAGCAGCCCCTCCCCCCGGCTGCAGGACCCCGCGAGTGTGAGTGTCAGTGTGCACGCGTGTGCGTGTATCTGTGAGCGTGAGCGTGTGTGCATGCGTGTGCGTGTATCTGTGAGCGTGAGCGTGTGTGTGGATGAGTGTGTGCATGCGTGTGCGTGTATTTGTGAGCGTGAGAGTGTGTGCATGCGTGTGCGTGTATCTGTGAGCGTGAGCGTGTGTGTGGCTGAGTGTGTGCATGCGTGTGCGTGTATCTGTGAGCGTGAGAGTGTGTGTGGATGAGTGTGTGCATGCGTGTGCGTGTATTTGTGAGCGTGAGAGTGTGTGCATGCGTGTGCGTGTATCTGTGAGTGTGAGCGTGTGTGTGGATGAGTGTGTGCATGCGTGTACGTGTATCTGTGAGCGTGAGCGTGTCTGTGGATGGGTGTGGATGGGTGTGTGTGGATGGGTGTGTGCATGCGTGTGCGTGTATCTGTGAGCGTGAGAGTGTGTGCATGTGTGTGCGTGTATCTGTGAGCATGAGTGTGTGCATGTGTGTGCGTGCATCTGTGAGCATGAGAGTGTGTGTGGATGAGTGTGTGCATGTGTGTGCGTGTATCTGTGAGAGTGACTGTATGTGGATGAGTGTGCATGCATGTGTGTATCTGTGAGTGTGAGCATGTGTGTGGATGTGTGTGGATGAGTGTGTGAGTGTGTGCATGCGTGTGCATGTATCTGTGAGTGTGAGCATGTGTGGATGTATGTGGATGAGTGTGTGCATGTGTGTGCATGTAGCTGTGAGCATGAGAGTGTGTGTGGATATGTGTGGATGAGTGTGTGCATGTGTGTGCATGTATCTGTGAGCATGAGAGTGTGTGTGGATGAGTGTGTGCATGCATGTGTGTGTATCTGTGAATGTGAGAGTGTGTGTGGATGTGTGTGGATGAGTGTGAGTGTGCATGTATCTGAGCATGAGTGTGTGTGGATGTATGTGGATGAGTGTGTGTGTGGATGAGTGTGTGCATGTGTGTGCATGTATCTGTGAGCGTGAGCATGTGTGGATGTGTGTGGATGAGTGTGTGCGTGTGTGTGTGTATCTGTGAGCGTGAGTGTGTATGGATGTATGTGGATGAGTGTGTGCATGCATGTGCATGTATCTGTGAGTATGAGAGTGTGTGGATGAGTGTGTGTGGATGAGTGTGTGCATGTGTGTGCATGTATCTGTGAGTATGAGAGTGTGTGTGGATGTGTGTGGATGAGTGTGTGAGTGTGTGCATGCGTGTGTGTATCTGTGTGTGTGGATGAGTGTGTGTGTCTGTGTGTGAGTGTGTGTATGAGTGTGTGTGTCTGTGTGAGAGTATGTGTCTGTGTGTGTGTGGATGAGTGTGTGTATCTGTGTGTGAGTGTGTGTGGATGAGTGTGTCTGAGTATCTGTGAGTGTGTATGTATCTGTGTGTGAGCATGTATCTGTGTGTACAAGTGTGTATGTATCTGAGTGTCTGTATCTGTGAGTGTGAGTGTATCTGTGTGAGTGTATGTGTGCATCTGTGTGTGAGTATGTATCTGTGTGTCTGAGTGTGTGTGGATGAGTGCATGTGTGTATCTGTGAGTATGTGACTGTATATCTGTGAATGAGTGTGTGTATGAGTGTGTGTATCTGAGTGTGCATGTATCTGTGTGAGTGTGAGTATATCTGTGAGTGTGTGTGTATCTGTGTGACTGTGAGTGTGTGTATCCTGTGTGTGTGTGTGGATGAGTGTGTATATCTGTGAGTGTGTATGAGTGTGTATGTATCTGTGTGAGTGTGAGTGTGTGTATCTGTGTGTATGAGTATGTGTATGTATCTGTGAGTGTGTATGAGTGTGTATGTATCTGTGTGAGTGTGAGTGTATCTGTGTGTGTGAGTGTGTATCTGTGTGTGAGTATGTATCTGTGCATGAGTGTGTGTATCTGTGAGTATATATGAGTGTGTATGTATCTGTGTGAGTGTGAGTGTGTGTGTATCTGTGTGTGAGTATGTATCTGTGAGTGTGTGTATGAATGTGTGTATCTGTGTGAGTGTATGTGACTGTGTATCTGTGAGTGTGTGAGAGAGTGTGTGTGAATGTGCATGTATCTCTGTGTGTGTGTGTGTGTGTGTGTGTGTGTGTGTGTGATCACAGGGTTGAGAGGCAGGGGTGGGCTGGAAGGCACCAGAGAGGTCAGGGGTCCAATGTATGAGTGTGTGTAACTGTGACTCTGTGTGTGTGTGTGTGTGTGTGTGTGTGTATGTGTGTGTGTGTTTCCCCCACCCTGGAGCCCAGGCCCTGGGGGGGGTTCCCAGCCCCTAGCTCTCCGCTCCCCCCACACTGAGCTGCCCCCCATCCTGCCCTGCAGCTTCTGAGGCCCAGGGAGGCCCGTGGAGGCCCGCGGGCAGCCAGGACCTGAGCCCCAGGACCATGGAGGCCTTGGACCTCATGCTGGAGGAGCGAGGTGAGGAGCGGGGGCTGTGGGGTGTGGGCGGCCGGCCGGGGCAGCCCACCTGCCCGGAGACCTCCTCTGAGCCCTCCGCCACTCCTCCCTCCTTTCCTCTCTCCTCCCTCCCTCCCTCCCTTCCTCCCTTCCCTCCCTTTCCTCCTTCCTTCCTTCTTTCCTTCCCTCCCTCCCTCCCTCCCTCCCTCCTTCCTTCCTTCCTTCCTTCCTTCCTTCCTTCCTTCCTTCCTTCCTTCCTTCCCTCCCTCCCTCCCTCCCTCCCTCCTTCCTTCCTCCCTCCTTTCTTTCTCTTTTTTTCTCTCCCTTCCTTCCTTCCTTCCTTCCTTCCTTCCTTCCTTCCTTCCTTCCTTCCTTCCTTCCTTCCTTCCCTCCCTCCCTCCCTCCTCCCTCCCTCCCTCCCTCCCTCCCTTCCTTCCTTCCTTCCTTCCTTCCCTCCCTCCCTCCCTCCTTCCTCCCTCCCTCCCTCCCTCCCTCCCTTCCTTCCTTTCTTCCTTCCTTCCTTCTTTCCTTTGCCCCTTCTTCCTCTCTTCCTCTTTTCCCTTTTCGCAGGAGGAGGAAGGTGATTGGGTCCCTGTCCTCTGCCCTTGTCCAGCCTCCTCCAGAATCCTGGGGTTAGTTCTGGTCATCATGCTTCAGGAAGGTCTTGGAGGGGGGTGAGGCCAACCGAGGCAAGACTTCCTAAACACGGGTGCTGCCCGAAAAGGGCAGGAACCACTTCAGGGGAGTGACTTCTCCTTCCCCTCTGGGTGTCCAAGGGGAGACCAGATGCTACTTGGCTGAGAATGTTAGAGGTGGGTCCTTTTCATGGGTGGGATGCTCCAGAGGCCACTGAGGCCCCTTCCAGTCTCCCATGCTATGACGTGGTCCTCACAAAGTGAGTTTTCAAGATAACTTGAAACTCAGAGCAAGTAAAACTCCTGCTGAAAAACATGAATAGATGGACATACCTGCATTTTTCTGACTGCCATGTCTGGGGTTGGGCTTGTGGTCCACTAATACCCCCCCCATCTTTTTTCATGGGTTGTTCTCCTTCAATTGGTCCTTAAAGGAACAAGCCCAACAGACAACTTCATTTATGCAGTTTTGCATTCCTTCTGATTCAGATTCATCTTACTTTGGCCTGTGGCACCAGATTGCTGAAACCTTAGTCAATCTAGGTCCTCTTGTCCAAACTCTATTCTCTGCCAGCTTTGGGCCTTCCAAAGAGTTGATAAGCATCAGGGCCTTTCTCCAACACAGCTGTACCCAAACCTCTTGCACCTGGCAATCCAGGGAAGAAGCATGGGGTACTCTACTGGAGACTGACCTCTTAACCTGGAGTCAGTAAGCTTGTTTTTTTGAGGTACATGGCCTGGCAGCCAGAGAGACTTAAGCTCAAACTCTCAGTATGTGACAGGTCCCTTCACCTCCATCTGCCTCCGGGAGACCTTTCTAAACCACTTTGCAGACTTTGAGGCTCCCTGCAGGCATGTCACATCATTGGTGTCCTTTGTTTAAGAACATTGCTCTGAGGGTCTGTAATTGTCCCCTGGTCTGGGGGGATGTTGATCCATTGAGCTCCATGGTTGGCAGCTGCTTGTCAGTCTGTGCTGTCTGGTCCACAGGACGTCTGGAGCTGGTGGACATGAGGGCTTTGGTCCAGGGCCTTGTTCTGAGCCCATTCTCTGATGTGGGTAGCATGACTCTTCTCCATCTGCTGGGTCATGCCATCCAAAGGGAGTGAAAACTGCTCTGACCTGACAGCCCCATCTCCAAGGTCGCAGGAAGCTGACCCTCTCTTTGCTAGGAATACCTTTTAGCACCCAGCTGAGAAGTGATGAGTCTTCCCCATTCCAGTTTGGGGGCTCTCAGGGCTCTCCACTTATTCTCTCCATGGAGCCCAATGTGGCCTCTGTGCCCCTTCCATGTGGGCATTGTTTCTCCTCCTGCTTTGGGGGTCCAGCAGAACAGTCCCTCTTCTCTGGCATGACCTTTGTAAGTCTCTAAAGAAGAGTGGACCCCTGTGTCCTGCCCACCCCCAAGGTGCCTCTCTTTGCAGGCTGAACAGCCCAAGTCCTTCAGCCACTTCTTGAGGCTCAATAAGGATGTGACACTCGTTTTCTTCAAAGAATTCAGCTGGTTGAACCATTCCCCACTTTTTTATCTAAGCAGCATGGACATTTCTACCCCTTTCAGTGAACCACAGTGGAGCTAACTTCTTGCTCAGGAGGATGGTGCTTCAGGATGCAGGGGAGCCCTTTGCAGGCATTTTCTGTGATGTTTGAGGTGCAGGGGCAGCAACTCATCCCTTTCCATGTCTTGCCTTCCTTTAACCTCCCAGGGAAGTGAGGCATTGATTTAAAATTAATTAGCCAGCAAAAAAGGGACAATTTGTCCTCTAAATGTTGCTCTCCTCCCTCGGTCTTCTATGGGGTCCTGACATGCACAGAAGATTCTAGATTCAGGCATCATTGACCAGTCTGCCAAAAAGGTTAGCAAGGAAAATCTCAGTGGTCAAATTCTGAACTCCTGGTGGGGAGTGGTGGACAACAAATGCTTGGGATTTAAGAAAATGAACAATATGGAGCTTTACAAGTAATAATTTGGGGCTTTTGAACTTACTTTTAAAAATATTTGATCACTATAATTATTTCCTTCATAATCTTAGATATTTTATTGTGTGAATTTATTGTGAATTTGTGAGGGGCCCAGAAAATGGGGTTGGGTCCCTCTCTCTCTCTCTTTTTTTTTTGGCTAGGCAGTGGGGTTACGTAACTTGCCCAAGGCCATACAGCCAGGTAATGATTAAGTGTCTGAGGTCGAATTTGAACTCAGGTCCTCCTGACTCCAGGGCCATTGCTCTATCTACTACTCCACCTAGCTGCCCACATGGTTCCTCTTTTAGAGTCTCCATTCCCCCTTCTAAGGCCAAACAAATTTGCCTAGATCACACTGTGACCAACTTGTCACGTGGTTTATTAACTAGTACAAAATGGCAATGGTATTCCCTCCTTAGAGAACTTCTTCCAATCATCCCCCACCATCCCTCCCCCTAAGTGATTCCTGGCATTATATCTCTAGGAGGGGCAAGGAGAGGAGCAATTCTGAAGCAGTCATCCCACCTCAACTCCACCTGATCCCAGGATCCAAGCCAGGGAGAACCTGGAAAAGGACTAGGGGTAGCCCGGACAGGGATCCAGCTCCCATGTCGGTCTAGTCTCAGTCCTGGCCTCAGATTAGTCTCTATTCAAAGGATGCTGACTGGCAGGCTAAGATGACCACTGCCACTGCCACCCAATATACCAGTCTCCAGCACCATGGGCTGCTGGCTTGTGTAGCAATCCATCATCCTGGGCTTCCTCCAGCAGCCACTGAGAATGAGTCTCAAGGCAACAGAAGAAAAGCAGCTCGTCTTAAAAATAGCATTTATAAACTTGGCCAAATCTTTTATCTACATCTCATTTGGCCTCCACAATCAACTTGGGAGTTTGGTGCTATCATCCTTATTTTACAGAAAAGGAAACTGAGGCAGAGGGCAGATGGTGATTTGCCCAGGGTCACACAGCTTAGTGTGTCTAAGGCAGGACTTGAACTTGGGTCTTCCTGATTCCAAGTCCAGAACTCCATCCAAAGCCTCCCCTAGACCATGGTATAGGTTTCATCATCAGTGACCTTTACCAGTCATTCGCTTTCCTTGCCCTGGGCCCTGGGGACAAAAATAATCATTCAGAGCAGTTAGGGGGAAACAAAGGGGGGCACCAGTTATATTGGTATCTCCCAGAACATAGGGAAAGTTGGGAGTTCAAATTCTTGTTGCTCAGTTGGGTCCAACTCTTCTCCATGACCCCATCTGGGGTTTTCTTGGTAAAGATATTGGAATGGTTTGCAATTTTTTCTCCAGCTCACTTTACAGAAGGGGAAACTGAGGCAATCAGGGCTAAGTGATTTGCTCAGGGTCACCCAGCTTGTGATTGTTGGAAGCTAGATTTGAACTCATGAAGAGGAAGGAGTCTTTCTGATTCCGAGCCTAGTACTTGATGCACTATGACCTCAAGCTGCGCAGAATTCAAGTTACGTGCCCATAGTTCCTGACCAGAATCCTCATGCTTCTAGCCTTCTCTCTGGCCACAGGAACACAATTGGGATCCATGGCCCTAACCCTAATTAAATGAGAAGAGTGCACCCTCCTGGCTCCCCCTAGCCCCCTACTCACTAGGGATCATGCGTTTCCTCTTGAGGCGGCATTCCATGTTGGTAAATTGTGGTGCTAAAGGTAAGTATTGGTTTCCACATAACATCATCTTTCTCTGCTCTCAGCAAGTGGTTCTCGGGATTCTGTGCTTTCCCAAGAAAGGCGGAGAAAGCAGAAGGAGGAAATTGCTTCTGGTCTTCTTAGAGCCAGGTCCCTGGTGAGTTATGTTTTCTTCTCTCCTCTGCCCTAGCCCCCCTTGTCCTCCCTCTCCTTCCCTCTACTGTGTCTTGTCCAGGGACCTGAGCCTTATCCTCCCTCAGAAGACTCTCCTGGAGATGAAGACAAAGGGGTCCTGCATTCCAACCCCTAATGGGACCTCTACAGTGCCTGATGTCCAGCCAGAAAACCTTGCTCTGGTGTAGACATGAGGTCCCAGGTGTCCGCTTGCTCCACCCAGGCTCTTACCATTATATTGTGACTCCTGAGCAGGGATATTCCCCATTGGTTTTGTGTCATCCCTTGGATCCGATCTCCCCCTCTAATCCACCAGGTCTACATTCAAGGTTCATTGATCATTAACATAACCTTAAGCCACACTGAGCCAAAGGTTATAAGACAAATCAAGTGGAAGGAAGGGGGGAAGGAGGAATGGAATGAACATTTATTTTTTATTTTTGTTTATTTCTTTGGTTTTTGCAAGGTAGTGAGGTTAAGTGACTTGCCCAAGGTCACACAGCTAGGCAATTATTAAGTGTCTGAGGGCACATTTGAACTCAGGTCTATCTGACTTCAAGACCGGCGCTCTATCTACTATACCACCTAGCTGCCCCCAAGGAAAAAACATTAATTAAGTGCCTACTGTATGCCAGTGCTAAGCATGGTCATAAATAGTAGTTCAGAAGTAAATTCCCAAGTCTTACTATTGAATGAAGTCATCTCCATCTGAAAGTCATCCTCCTGGAAAGACAAACTATCCATCCCTGCGAGAATAATTATTACTAGAATGAATTAAATGGGGATGAGGGAGAAACCTCACATAGAGGGGGGCTTGAAGGTGGGAAAAGAACTTAGAGGTGCCCAGAAAGGGGTGCAGATGACTGGTTTGAGTGAACAAGGTGAAATGTCACCCCTCCCCTCCTTGTCCTTGGGTGGTGTCCAGAATCCTAGAGGAGGGAGAAAGCCTTAGAAATGCCTAGTCAGAAATGCCTAGAAAGGCCTGGTTGAAAGGTCCAGATCTCTTAGACCAATGCCCTCCCTTCCCACACACACATAGCCTGCAAGCTCATCTGGCCTAGTTTGTGGAATTCCCTGGGACCAGAGAGGGTCAGAGACACCAACAAAATATGTGATTTGATGTTAATATGTGGCAGACCTGGGTTATGTGAGTCCAGTGCTCTATCCACTTGGCAGTGTGCAATGTCCCAAGGAGGGGCTCTGGTGAGGAATGAGATTAACAAAGTGATGGGGTGGGGGTGGGGGTTATGAAGCTTGATGCTCCAACCCGAAAGCCATCATGTCTTGTAGAGAAGGAGAGGTGCTTTCTTGGTCATGATTCACTGTATGAAAAATTCAGTGTGATCCTCCAAATTAAATTAACCTGTTTTAATACTCATTGCACACATGGGCATAGGGGAAGATGTTGATGCAGATGAAAATGAAGAAATATGTTGGAAAGTGTGGTACTAGAGCAATAAACTAGAAAGGTCAAGGCTTAGAGATCCTGCAATGTGACAATTTTCTTTAATCTCCTTATATATCTCTTTGAATTGGACATAGCATGAGCCAACTAACATTGTGAAAACTGGAAAGATTCATATCCATAAGCAGGGAATAGTTGGTTATGGATTTCAAATCTCCTTTCTGATTAGTCAGACTGTTGACTTATTAGAGCAAAGCTCAGAATCTATGCTAAAGGAAAATGAAGAAAAATGAGATGCAGCATGAATTTAAAATGATCCAATACGATCTGTTTTTAAAAACTGTTAATGCAGAAAAAAGGAGGAAAGATCAGACTAATCAGATGTTAGGCTATAACTACTTCTTAAATAAATTTAAATGATGGAAATCAATTCCAGGAGAAGAGACCAACAGGGCCCCAGCCAACAGATGGTAGGGTCTCCATGCTAACTAGGGAGCAGCGGCAGACATTGGTTTGAAGGGTTGAAAGGCAGTTGAAAAATCTTAACCACAATTGCATAGGAGAAGGAATCATTTAATGAAGGTCATCAGAGAAATGCTGACCTGTCTAGAAGAGGGGTTGGTCACGTGAAGAGAGTGAAGGACACCTGAGGGACTACCTGTGTTTGGCTTTCCATGTCAAGAGGTATGGAGGAAGACGCTGTGAAATTAGGGGGACTTCCTGAATGGGATTCATGGGAAGATATGGACAAGGGCCTTGCAGGATGAAATGCCTCAGAGTGCTAAATAAATAGTCCTTATCTGGGGCACCTAGGTGGCATAATGGATAGAGCACCGGCCCTGGAGTCAGGAGCACATGGGTTCAAATCTGGTCTCAGACACTTAATAAATAGCTAGCTGTGTGGCCTTGGACAAGCCACTTAACCCCATTTGCCTTGCAAAAAACTAAAAAAAAAATAGTCCTTATCTGTATCATCTTTATCGTGACTGACAGTTTTTTCCGGATATTCCAAAAATCTTGGTGCATTTTTTTTGGTGTTTTTTTTTTTAGGTTTTTGCAAGGCAAACGGGGTTAAGTGGCTTGCCCAAGGCCCCACAGCTAGGTAATTATTAAGTGTCTGAGGCCAGATTTGAACCCAAGTACTCCTGACTCCAAGGCCTGTGCTTTATCCACTACGCCACCTAGCCACCCCATTATGTGATATTTTTGCTGTCCCTTTTTTGATATTTTTTTGTTTTAATTCAACTTTAGTAGTATTACTGCCACTCCTGTTTTTTTCAAACTTGAAATTTCATAAAAAATTTAAATTATTATCTTATATTTAGTCTATTTCTTTTCATATTAACTGTTTTTCATGTGGATGAGATACATTTCACTATTTCAGACAGGTGTCTCTGATAGCAAACCAAAGTGAAAGGGGGAATGGCAGCTCTCCTAGTGGTGGGGGGAAATGTGTAGGATCCTGCTCCTGGATGACTGGAGATCTGGTTACTGAGGGAAAGAAATGGGTACAGAGGGAGCCAGCCTTGTGGCCAGCCTTGTGTTGGGAGTCCTTGAGATTCTCCTAGTAGGGCTGACATCATGCTGATGGTAGTAAGCCCTAGAATAAAAACAAGGAGCTCTCATGGCTATGTAATCTAAATATGTCATAATAAAATACCAAATGAACAAAAATACACGGTTTAAATACAGACTGGAGTATACATACAGCTAGCTATCTATTCCTTGGAATTGGTACATGTTTATATTTCTGGGAAAGGCAACAAATAGTCAATTAGTTCAACATAAAATTGAATAGTAAGAAAAGAATAAATTGCATTTAGGAAATCATGTGACCATTTTAACATTCTCCAGCTGCTTTCTAATGTAAAAAGTCTTTTTAATATGAGTGTTTACTTGATGTGGTGCGAGAAGGTGAATTTTGTGTCATCCAATCTCTGAAGCATTGAGTTGCAGAGCTCAGTGGGAGCTGTTTCCAACAGTGGTTTAGGTTCAAGGAGCAGTATGACAGATATTGTCGAGAAAATAGATTGTCAGAAAAGGAGGCAGACTGGTAACAAGAGTGAGAGGCTGCAAATCTGGTCTTTGTGTGGAGTATATGAAGATGTGAAGCAAGACCTTCAACCCTTTAGGCAAGTGAATGAGAACTGAGACCCATCAAGTCACCTAAATAGGAAAATTAATGAGTAAACAAAAACTGCTATCAGGGATTGAAAGGCTGACAAGAAAAATAGAATTTGGCCTCAGCTGGCTTGACCCCAGTGGACAGTACCAGGAGAATGCCTTTTCTCCTTTCTTTACTTGGTCAAAGCCCTCACGCTGATGCCAGCAGCATCTTCCCAGTGTGGAGATCTGTTCATGTTGTCTTCTGCCCCAGAGTCCATCAATGGCCCTGTGTTCACGTTGATATTCACCCCATAATTTGGCATGTTCCTTCTTATCTGGCCGACCCCAAAGAGATGGCACACCAAAATAGACTTCACATCATATATCATCAACAACCTACTCTACTGTTCTTTGTGTTCTTCCCTAGACCAGAATGCTCTTCTTGCTCCTAACCTTTCCTCTTGAAAACTCCTTATCCTTCAAGATCCCATCTCCAGAAACTGGATTCTCCTAGGCCACCTTCTTTCTTCTCCTGTCTTTGAGTCAGAGAGGATTTTTCATTTTGAATAGCTAGAGTCAAGGGCAAGAGTCATCCAGACCTCAGAACTTGAGGTGCTCTATCCATTGCTCCCCTAATTACCCTTAGGGATAGATCTTAGGGAGAGATTATCCCTAAGCAAAACAAACTTCAGCTAGGCTTGTAAATTTTTTTTTAGTTTTTTTGCAAGGCAAATGGGGTTAAGTGGCTTGACCAAGGCCACACAGCTAGGTAATTATTAAGTGTCTGAGACCAGATTTGAACCCAGGTACTCCTGACTCCAAGGCCGGTGCTTTATCCACTATGCCACCTAGCCACCCCCTTGTAAATTTTTTAAAACAATTTTTTGAGGTAGCAGAGAATGGGAATGTGAGGTGCCCATAAATTGGGAAATGGATGAACAAGTAATAGCATAGGAATGTGATGGAATACTTACTTTAATAAATGATTTCAGAAAAACCTTGGAAGACTTGTATGAGCTGATGCAGAATGAAATGAGCAGAACAAGAACAGTATATACAATGACAACTATATGGTAAAGAAAAGCAACTTTGAAAAAATTAGAATCTCTTATCAGTATAATGACAGACTATGATTCCAGAAGCCTAATGATGCAACTAATGAATGATGAGCAAATAAAGGAGCTGAAAGGAGCAAATAAAAAATATTTGGTTTTTGGCTACAGACTTTCTATATTTGTTTTCTTTTTTTTTAAATCAAATTGACCAGAGGTTTATCAATTTTATTGTTTTTTTTTTCATAAAATCAACTCTTGGTTTTATTTATTAATTCAATAGTTTTTTTGCTTTTGCTTTTATTAATTTCTCCTTTAATTTTTAGAATTTCTAATTTGGTATTTAATTGGGGATTTTTAATTTGTTCTTTCTTTAATTTTTTTGGTTATATGTTTAGTTCATTGATTTCCTCTTTCTCTAATTTATTCATGTAAGCATTTAAAGATATAATATATCTCCTGACAGCCGCTTTGAGTGAATCCCATAGGTTTTGGTATGTTGTTTCATTATTGTCATTATTCAGGATAAAATAATTAATTCTTTCTATGATTTGTTGTTCGATCCACTCATTCTTTAAAATGAGGTTATTCAGTGTCCAATTAATTCTGGGTCTATATCTCCCTGGCCCAATATCATATATGGTTTTTATTTCATTGTGATCTGAGAAGGATGTATTCACTATTTCTGCCTTTCTTCAGTTGATCATTAGGTTTTTAATGTCCTAGTACATGGTCAATTTTTGTATAAGTGCCATGTACTGCAGAGAAAAAGGTATATTCATTTCTATCCTCATTCAGTTTCCTCTATAAGTCTATCATAAATAGTTTTTCTAACAATCTATTTACCTCCTTAACTCCTTTCTTGTTTATTTTATGATTTGATTTATCTAGATCTGGGAGCAGGAGGTTGAGGTCTCCCACTAGTAGAGTTTTGCTCTCTATGTCTTCCTGTAATTCTTTCAGCTTCTCCTCTAAGAATTTGGATGCTATCCCATTGGGTGCATATATATTCAGGATTGAAATAACTTTATTGTCTATGGTACCTTTTAGGAGGATATAGTTTCCCTCCTTATCTCTTTTAATGAGATCTATTTTTGCAGCTACTTTGTCTGAGATAAGGATTGCTACCCCTGTTTTTTTTTTCACTTCAGCTGAAGCAAAATATATTTTGTTCCAACCTTTTACCTTTACTCTATATGTATCTCTCTGCTTCAAAATGAGTTTCTTGTAAGCAGCATATTGTAGGATTCTGGTTTTTAATCTACTCTGCTTTTTGCTTACGGGTTTTTTTGTTTTTGTTTTTTTAGATTTTCTAAGGCAATGGGGTTAAGTGGCTTGCCCAAGGCCACACGGCTAGGTAATTATTAGTTGTCTGAGGCCAGATTTGAACTCAGGTACTCCTGACTCCAAGGCCAGTACTCTATCTACTGTGCCACCTAGCCACCCTCTGCACTACCTAGCTGCCCCTCACTTATGTTTTAAGGGAGAGTTCATCCCATTCACATCCAAAGTTATAATTACTAACTCTTTATTGCCCTCCATGTTATCTTCCCTCTGTTTGTATTCTTCCCCTTTTTTCCCTTTATCCATATTCCCCACTATTTTTTTTTCTGAATACCACCTCCCAGACTTTATATGTTTGTAAAAGGGAATTTGTTTCCCTTCCTTTCCAAAGTGGGGGGGGGGAAGTGGGAATAAGAGATGTAAATTTCAATTTAAAAATACATTTAATTACACAAAATTTGAAATAGAAGTTAATAGACTCCTAATGTTCTAAAGACCTGTTAACTTTATGGCTCCTTCATGTTGGAAAAAATGTTAAAATGTGTTTTCTAACTCAGGAATCGGTGACATTCCAGGATGTGGCTGTGAGCTTTACCCATGAGGAGTGGGGGCACTTGGAGCCAGCCCAGAAGGACCTGTATAGGGAAGTGATGCTGGAGAACTATCAGAACTTTGTCTCCCTTGGTAAGAATAATTTCTTCAGTGAGATGGCATCTGGTCATTGATCTATCTTATTGTTTCCCTTCTTGAAGACTGTGGTATATCTAAAATGGAGGCAGCTAGGTGGTACAATGGATAGGTGCCCAGGTCTGGAGTCAGAAAGATCTGAGTTCAAATATGGCATCAGACACTTAGTAATTGTGTGACCCTGGACAAGTCACCTAATCTGTTTGCCTCATTTTCCTCATCTGTCAAATAGGGATGATGAGAATAGCACCTACCTCCCTGGGAAGCTGTAAGGATCTAATGAGATAATATTTGTAAAGTGTTTAGCACACTACTTAGCCCTAAATAGACACCTCAGAAATGTTAGTTATTATTAAAATTAATATTGTTATTAATATAGTTTAAGGTGAACTTTTATTTGATGTGCAGAGCTATTCTGAAATGCATGTAATAATGATAATAATTAGCAACAGCAGTAACAACAATTCAGGAACAGATCATTGCCACCTTACAGAAAGCATCCCAGCCTTATTAAATTATACAGATTATGATATTTGGAAATTGTACAACATACCACTGCAGTGATCTACCAGTTACCCAGAAAGACAATGACCAGGTGACTGAATTAATCCCCTAAAATCTTTCTATGCTTCATAAATTAACTGGTAATAAATTTCCATCATATAAATGTAAATCCTTCTTATAGAAAAGGTTTCAGCAAATAAATGGACTGGAAGCAGTGCATCCAGAACAGCCAGAACTGTTGCTTACAACTGGTACATCATAGAGCCATAAAGATGACAGACTTTCACAGTGGGTGCTGTCATGCTAAATAGTCATAATTTCCAATCCACACAGAATGTGAGACCTGGCAGAAGGTAAAACTGTATGAGAACAGGATGCAGTCTATATCCCCAGCTTCCTTTTTGTTCTTGGAATAGTCTGGAAGATTATTGCAGAAAGACTGCAGAATATGAACTTTGCTCTTATTCAACTACAAAAAGAAGTCATCTTATCTATCTGTACGATAGTTTACCGATAATAAAATAGATGAATATTGATTTATTATTAAATTAATTTCTAAATACATTAATTTTATATTAGATAAAAACTAATATTAATAATATATAAAGCAAGATATTTACTCATCCTTAGACTGTTCTCTTGGAACCTCATGAAAAGAGGAGATGAATGATAATTTTGAAATAAAATAATAATGAAAATAATAACCTCAAATTATTCTTGAGACTAATCAATAAACTTTTAAAATTGTTGATTGTAATTGTCAGGATAGAATATTGATCCATAAAAACTTTAAAACAGTGTTATCTGTAGAGTTTGCCATACCCTACACTTAAAATCTCCAAATTACAAATAATGAAAAGTTTTCAAAATGTTCTTGATTCCTGTTCCCAAAAGCCTTTTTTAAAAAAATTATAACTGTATTGTACTGCTTCCAAAGATTTTAACCTCTCTTTGTCTATACATTCAGATTAATGGTTCCCAAATTGTAGACCAGCAGTCCCTGAGGTCCCTAAAATCCTTTCAGAGAGTCCATGAAGTCAAACCATAATTTGCCTTTGCCTTTTATAGTAAAGTACTTTCTTTCCAACATATCTGTGTGAACATTAGAAGCAGGTATGAGAACCCAGTTGTCTTTCATTAAGGCAGACATTAAACTGATTTGCAAAAATGTAAGCCTGTGCCACTTTTCTCACTAATTTTTTTCTTTTGAAAAAAAGTTATTTTTTCAGAAAAATTATGTTCAAATGAAATGGGTTTATTGTTATTTTTTTATTAATTAATAAATATTTTTAAATTATATATGCCTTAATCTCTAATATCAGTAGATATAAACCATACAAACAAAAATATTTTGGGGGTCCTTGCTAAATTTTAAGAGTATAAAAGACCCTTGAAACCAAAAAATTAAAGAACACATTCACTACTAAAATCTCAGTGCAGATGCCTAAAGACGTGAAATGCTCCTTTTTTCATGTCAGTATTAAATGAGCTAATTTCTTTGATCCTATGTCAACTTTCTGATCTTTCCCTCATTCTTTTTAAAAAAATTTTAATTTGTTGATTTTTACAAAGCAATGGGATCAAGTGACTTGTCCAAAGTCACACAGCTAGATAGTTATTAAGTGTCTGAGATCAGATTTGGACTCAGGTCCTCCTAACTCCAGGGCTGCTGCTCTATCTACTGTGCCACCTAGATGCCCTTCATTCTTGAAAATACAACACAATGCATGTTTCAAAGGTCTTTTTTTTTCTGACCACCTTCTGCATACCCTCTTTTCCCTAGAGAAGGAACATATAAGATAAAAGCAAATAATTATCAAAATTATCAAAATAAAACTTGCAAACTATTAAGAACCATGTGAAAGATCATACCACTTTACTAATTAAAATAGAAATGAGAACAAAAACAACTTTGAAGTTTTACACCATAGCTAGAAAATTGGGGGGAAATGTCCAAAGCCTGAAAAAGGAAACATTAGGAGGGGTGTGGGGAGAGAATCTCGCTAATATATCCTTGGTGTGGCCATTCTGGAAAGTAAATTGGGATTATTCTAATCAAGTGACTGACATATCCAGACCCTTTCCCCCAGGGCTCCCATAGGTAAGCATACATTTAAAGGAAGTAAAGATTAGAAAAGCCCTGTGTTGTCTAGAATATTTGTAGCATTAACTTTTGTGTTGGTAAAGAAGTAGAAACAAATCAAGTTTGAGGAATGATTCATTGAATTGTGGTACCAGAATGAAGAAATATTGCTACATTGTAAAGAACAGCTTCTGGGCAGCTAGGGGGCATCATAATGCACAGAATGCCAGGCCTGAAGTCACAAAGACTTCTTCGTGAGTTCAAATCTGGCCTCAGATACTTCCTGGCTGGGTGACCCTGGGCAAGTCACTTCACCCTGTTGTTCTCAGTTTCCTCATTTGTAAAGTGAGTTGGGGAAGGAAGTGGCAAACCACTCCAATATCTCTGTCAAGAAAATCCCAAAAGTGGTCTCCAAGAGTTTGATTTAAAAATGACTGAGCAACAAAAGAACAACAGATTTGAAGAATTCAGAAAAAAAAGGAAGAAGATATACATGAACCAATGCTTCGTGAGGACAGCAGAGGCAACCATGTGATGCATTGGGCCATATCTGTGATGATGTCAACAGAGGACAGGGACCAACCTGTGATTTTGTTAGTGAAGGGAGCTTCCCATGACCCATGCTAGCCTGCATGTTCTCCATACTTGTAGTTTTAGGGTGCAATCTAAAGGACTTAGAGGCTCAGTTACTCACCAAGCTCATGCAGCCTGTGTGTACTAATGGTGAGGCTTCACCTGGGATCTTCCTGGCTTCCAGACCAACTCTCCAGTCACCAAACAGTGTGGCCTCTTTAATGCTTCAGTGAAAATGTTGATAATTCCTGGCCATGGCACGGACCCCTACTCTCTCTAAGTTCCTTTTCTCTGAGCTGGGGTTGATTCATTCACTCTACCTGAACTCACTTCAGTAGGACACTGGCTCCCTAAGAGGGCTACCATGTCCCTGCTGCTCCACATTCTCAGGATCCTGGGATAACACAATGTGGTCATTATTCCTATTAACATTATACCTCAAAGGCTCCCATTGTACTTCCCCTTTAGCAAATGGACCACCAAATCTCAATTTACCTTTACAAAACATTTACTAAAAATACAAACAAACATATAATACATAATATTCCACTCATAAATCTTAATCATATTCCTTTGAATGTGCATAATGCTTGTAGAGAGAATAGTTATATACTTAAATTCCCAGGTAATATAGGGAAAACATGTAGTCAATCTCCGGAGATGTAGGCTTTATAATTCTAATTCCCTCTATCTTCAGAATTGTCCATAAAAATTCCTTGATGAGGGTACCATCTCTGTTGAAAAGAAGCTTCTGATACCAAGTGAAGACCCACACTATGCTTGACCTCACTGGACAAGACTAGGTGACCCACCAGGCTACTTTCCCTGAGGCTTAAACTGTCCTCTGCACAGCTGATCTTATTCCTTAAAAGGCAACTGTGGTATCCATCACTTCAAGCCTCAGACTTAACTAACGATTTTAGCTGAAATTGAGTTAGTTTCTTTTAACAAAAAGCAACACTGTTTATCCCAAAGTTGACAAAAGCCCCTCCAATTCTTCTTCTTTGCAGGATTATTCTTCTCTATGTCTCAGAAACAACAGGAGGCAATGTAGAGAAATATTTTTTGTCCTCTCTTGTCAACAATCTCATAATGGCTAATAAAGCATATTTCCTCTATAGTCTTGTGAAAAGTTGTCCAAGTTATGACAATGCCCATCCTTCACTCTAAACTTGCACCATTCAAAGGATAAAATGAAGAATCTTTATTGGGTTCTATAGTGACTTCTTTGTTTTTGAAAGTTCATGGAATAACAGAGCTTGAAAGTTGTATATGGTTGCCAATTGTAACTCGTGTCCCACCTGAATTACCGTGACTTCATGAAACGTATCTTTAATCCAATTTGACTTGGACTCATCTTGTGGCAGTCATAATGGTAAATAGTCAGTCAACAAACATTTATTAACCATTACTTCTGCCAAACCAAACAGTGGAGATACTTACAAATATAATCAAAAAGACAGTTCTTCTCGAGGAGCTTCACTCTAATGGAGGAGCATAACAAAAAAGGGAGAAGAAAAGCAGGGGGTGTAGGAGCACTTGCCCAGAGACATGGTGGCTAAGGCTCAAGACTGAGGGATGGCTGCTCTGGGCCCTTCCTCAAAATGGAGGCTCTGTTAGAACTCACCAATGGGAGCAGGATAGAGTCTCTTCCTTTCCTTCTTATTCTTTTCAGGTGGCAGTGGCAGTCGAGAGCACTTCAGACTCTCATTGACCAATTAATCTGCCTGGGAACAAAGGATAATTCAGTTAGACTTGTCCAATCTTTCAGCCTCATCACCCAGCAAAAACTTGTCAAAGGTCTCATATAGAATTTAAAATTTATTTATGACTATAATGTAACCCATGTTACCAACGAGTATAATAATAAAACATAATAATGCCACACAAATGGGCTTTGAGGGTACATTCCTATCTCTCTTTGACCCATTTCTGAAATCTCTTCTTTCCTCTCTCTCCTCTTCTCTCCTTATAACCTCTCTTAATTCAGCAGCTGAGTTTCTCTGTAAATAACTTCTTTTTAGCCTAGGATTAGTAACCAAATTCTTACTTTCTACCTATAGATGAGGTAAATAACATTTGCTCCATCACTAAAGGAGAGTTTGACTGTCTATATTTCCCCAGCTGAAAGTTTTCTAATTCTTTGTAGGCATATCACTAAAGCCATCTGTTTACTCCACTTTACTCCACTTTTCTCCACTTTATGCTTGTCAGTGCAAATGAGCTACTGTCATCTCAGAACGGAGTCAGACTTATTTAATAAACTGCTTCTGTGAGGTGTATTTGAACCCCTGAGAAGGGACGTGTCAAGGTAGACTTAACTCATGAACTGCCTCACTCAGAAGCAAACTTGTATCCCAGCCAAGGGCTATCTCTTTACACAAAGAACAACCAGATCAAACTGAAAGTTGAAATTAAAAGGACAAAGCTGAACCTGGCAAAGTACTGAAGAAATGCACTTTGCCTTCCTTTACTGAAGATGAGCAAGATTATGGATGAGAGATATTGTATATATTCTTTATTTTTTAGGGTGTTTTGTTTTTGCAAAGCAATAGGGTTAAGTGGCTTGCCCAAGGCCACACAGCTAGGTAATTATTAAGTATCTGAGGCTGGATTTGAACTCAGGTTCTCCTGACTCCAGGGCTGGTGCTCTATCCACTGTGCCACCTAGCTGCCTCATATTGTATATATTCTTAAAGATGGTTAATATCTTGGTTGATTTTATGGAGCTTTAAAAAAAATCTTATTGGTGAAGGCTTGCTTAAATTGGGAAGGATGGAAGAGTTTATCTCAAAATGACTATCATCTAATGATAAAGGAAAGCAATAAAAATTCAAATGACATGAGAGCAAAGGGAGCTAAAATTGAATTATGAGATAGATTTCTGTTCTCAGCACTTTCCATTTGTTTTCCCCTATGAGCAGGGCTTCCATTTTCCAAACCACATGTGATCTCCCAATTGGAGAGAGGAGAAGCACCATGGATAACAGAGAAAGTTGTCCCAAGAGTCTCTTGTCAAGGTGAGCCAATGGAAGTCATTACCAGCATGTAATTAATAGCTTTGTCCTGTTGGATGGGAAAGCTCTCCATGAGTCCCCAAGACTATAGAGAAGGGGTGAGGTAGTCTAGGCTGAATTTTCTCACTTAGAGACTGGTTCCCTCTCCTTTTCCTGATCCTAACCCCCCCCCCCCATCTTTTCCTGGACTCTGTCCATCTTTCTCTGACCCCTCCCATTCTGGCATTCTGTATGTCCCCTTCACACATCCTCTTTCCTTCCCTTTTCAGACATAATACAAATCTAGCAAATATTTTCACAAATTCCTTGTCCTCTTTCCTATTCTACTTTCATTCATATCATCTTCATTCTTTCGCAGCTGTTCCAACTAAACATATTATCCGTTCCCTGGTCACAATTTGCCTCTTGTCCCCATCCTTTCAGAAAATGCTGCCCTTCCTTCAGTACTTTACACAACCAACCACCCAAGTAGTATCTGTCTATGTCTGTTGTATGCCAGGCAACATATCTGGACTGGGACAAAGACAGAAACATTCTAGTGAGAGAGACAACAGGTACATAAATATAAAAACATTTCTATAAATTGAATAAATCCATGGAAAGGAGTTAAATATAGAGTAGTTTACAAAGGAGAGCAGGAGGACTTTGGGTAATTGGGAAAGACTTCAAATAGAAGAAGGTGCTTCAGGGATCCGCCATTTCCCCTGTGCTAATGTAGATTTTGACCTCTCTCAAAGGGGATCTTCTAGCCAATCTGAGGCTGAGTCTCCCAAGTTAGCCAGGCTGGACCTCCAGCAAAAGACTTTTCCTCCATTGCATCTATGTCATGCCATAGTGCTGGTCTGCAGAGGTTTCATATCCAGCCTCAGACACTTTCTAGTTAAGCAACCCTGGGCAAATGACTTCACCTCCCTCTGTCTCAGTTTCCTCAACTGTACAAAAATGAGGGATGATATGTGCCTGAGTTGTTGTTTTCTTGACAGTAAACTGAAATTTGTCTCTTTGCTTTTGTCCATTGCCCTAAGGTCTTCCTTCTGGGGCCAAGTCAAACGTATAATCCTTCCACATGACAGACCTTAGGAAAGAGAAGATAACTATCATGTATATAGCTCTATTTCCCCAAACTTAACTTGCCTTTTTCATTCAACTTCTGCCTGTGGGCTCTGATCATCAAGCCCTTCACCCTCTTGACCTGGGCCCCTATCTCCTGCTCATGAATCTCCTTCCTCAAAGAGGCGGCAAAAGTTCTTTGAGGGCAGGAACTGGACCGGTTTGCTTATCCTTTGGGTTTTAGACCAGTATGTGTGGCACATAATAAGAGCTGTAATCCAATGAAGTTTAACATCCACTTTGTCCATCCTATTATGTCTTTTGGATCCAGTACTCTATTTTCCATAAATTCTCAGTAATGCAGATTTTACAAATGTCTTCCCTTCAATCTCTTTCTTTAATTCTCCCCTGAAGACATCACCTCCTCTGCAGAACTCTCCCTAGAGTAGAGGTCACTACTTCTCCAGCACTGTCCAACTCAGCAGAGCAAGGGAGAGAATATTGTTGCTCAGCTCTGTCTCATCCAGACCATTCCATAATCCCTGGCCCTCAGTGACATTTTTTTTGTGAGGTCCTCATCCTTGTTATCATTAACCAACCTGCAGATAGTTTAGACTTTTTTTAGGAATTAGTAAAATTAGAGGAGCTAATAGCTGGTTTAAAGTCTTTCCATCCACTTTGGCATCTTCCTTGGGATCTGTATTTATGTTGATTACACTCTCAGTCTTTCCCCTTCCTCAAGTATAATTCTACCATAAACCACATATTCCTGTCCTTCTCCATGTCTTCCTCTCTCTGGCCCTCCTGGCTCTTGTCATCTTCAGCCTATTCACCTTCAGCATGAGCATGGTCTGGCTTTCCTAATCTGGCTTTGCTTGCCTCCATAACTACCCAGGTCAGCTCTGTAGTTTGCCATTTTAATATCTCCCCAGCTACAACCACATTTTTTTGCCTCCCCTTGTAGAATGCCAACTCTCAGGAAATGTGGATAGTTTTTTTTAATTATAAAGATTTTATTTGTTTTGAGTTTTACAATTTTTCCCCCAATCTTACTTCCCTCCCCCCACCCCCCACAGAAGGTAATGTGCCAGTCTTTATGTTGTTTCCACGGTATACATTGATCTAAGTTGAATGTGAGGAGAGAGAAATCATATTGCTAGTTTTATTCTTGGAGATCCTTGTTATCCCTAGCACATAGCACAGTACTAGCTTCATTGAAAGCACTTAATAAAAACACTCTTCAATCAGTAGAACCCTGGGTCCCACTGACATCCTACCATTCTCTACCACTGAATCTCCATCTCTGCTTAACTCCTGCCATCTGATTTTGCTCCTCTGACTTCAGAGCTGTTGAGCATTAGGAGATAAAGTCACAATCAAGCCAATATTACTCCATTCCAATTTATAGTTCATAATCTTAACCACACCCTTATTACTGCTCAATAATCTCTTACTGACCAATTTCATTTCCCATAGAAGCTCTTCCAAACCTTTTTTATTGTAAGTTTTACTATTATAGACATTTCTGAATATAATCTTCTCCCTTGTCCTTCTTTTGTATTAAAAATAAAGGGAATCATTTAAGCAAAGTTAATCCACAGACATCAACTGCATCTGATGAGCTATGTAATATTTCATCCTTGAGTCCCTTGTCACTCTACTAACAGTTTGGGAATAATTCCGTTTCTTTATCTCTCCTGCAGAGAAGAGATTGGTCATCACAGTTATGCAGTGAGAAGTTTTCTATGATTTTTCTTTTTTGTCACCATTACTGTAGTCATTATTCAGATTCTGCTTCTGTCCCAGAATGCCTGTGGGACCCTCAACAAGTCCAATTCATTTCTCAATGATCTATTCAACTCTCCCAAACTTGCAGAATAGATGCTGCATTAATAGAGAAGCTTTTCTCCTTGAGAGTTCCCTTATCTCAATGAAATTAGCAGTCTGGCTTAATAAAGTAAAAAAAACATTAAGTTAAACTGCTTCTAAAGAGCAGCAAAATTCACATTAAAGCAATGGTGGTCCTGCTTTTAACAGTCTAAATTGCTAGATTTAAATTGTTAAATTTTAAAAAGCTCTTTTTTGTTGTTGTTTTTGCAATACAGTGGGATGAAATGACTTGTCCGGGGTCACAAAGCTAGGTAATTATTTAGTGTAAGCTGGATTTGAACTCGTATCCTCCTGACTCCAGGGCTGGTGTTCTATCCTTTAAAAAAAAAAAGCTCTTTTAACAATGAGAAAAGAAAGAACTTTTTAAATTTTGTGAGGTTGCATCTATGCTCAGTTGCAGTCATATTTGTGTTGTTTTACTTAACAGTCTAGAAAGGATTGTACACACTGTCAGGACTACCCTCAGGGTGCGAATAATGTAGAAAAGCAAAATTTGATCTTTAAAAATGTAAAGATAAGGAAACACAGTCTCATCAAATTCAAAACAAAATTGATTAGCATGAAGTTTTATCATCATTGATAAAAATCTTGTACAAATGGCAGTCAAAAATTGAGCCCTTGGGTATAACATTCAAGAATTTCCTCCATATGAACAATGATTTATCATTTAGGAGCATTCATGTTAATGTTATTTAACTGGTAACAAATATACATAGTTATCCCATTACCCATTCTCTTTTCACTATTTTCCTTATAAATTTTTAAACATGGCAAATGTAACTTTAACACATGAGATTAATATAAATATAAATATAAACCAATGCATATTCTCCAAAAACAGTTCATGAAAATAGCAAAAATCTTGATTGCTATTGTACCCTTTGCTAATTTAAAAATGCCTTAAAGAAAAGAAGACCATATCTTTGCAAAGTTCTGCCAGTATTGTTCATTGTATTTTTCCTGTTGTGCTGACCATAATGCCTTCATTTATATTCTGTATTCAGTGTGTAATTCAAGTGTTATCAGTCTTTCAGATCTCCTTCCTTTACTGCCTATCACTTCATACCAGTCAGTCCTTGTTTCATTGGATTCTTCATCTTCAAGTCATGTTCACCAAGTGTAATATTTACAGAAATAGAGATGTAGTCACTGTTCATATACAAATAGGAACGATAATTCATAAAGATGCCATTTCTGCTTTTGTCTACAGATTTAATACTATACCATTAAAAATATGAAAGATACTTTGTAGAGTTGGACAATAATAATAATAATTATCATATTAAGAAAAAAGGTCAAAAACATAAAGCAAAAGTAAAAAGTAGGAAAGAAGGGAGAATGGGACCACTAAATGACAAGTTATATTGAAAACAATAATTATCAAACCTATCACTGGCTAAAAAACAGGCAGTAAACATTAAGTGCTTAATAATAATGTTCTTCATTCTCCAAGAACACCATGACATCAGGGAGGTGATGCCATGACATATACAAGAATTGAATTTGAGTGGGGAGGGGGCTGTGCTGAGCACCAGCCTTACTTTCTCCTCCAGATCCATCTGGCTAACATGGCAGGCATGGATCAAGATGCCTAGAGAAAACTGAATGTGAGGCAATTGGGGTTAAATGACTTGCCCAAGATCACACAGCTAGAAAGTGTCTTAGGCCAGATTTGAACTATGGTCCTCCTGACTTCAGGGCTGGTACATCCAACTGCCCCTTAAAGTGCTTACTGTGTATGTGATGAACCTTGTCCAGCCCAATCTCTGCTCTCAAGGAGCTCACAACCCAATAGACAATTGTACAACAAATGATATAGAAGATAAATTGGGAGTAGTTTCAAAGGGAAAGGATTAAGATTAAGGAGAAAGGTTTCTTATAGTTGGTGAAATGTTAGCTAATTTGTTTTGCTTGAGTATATTTCCCTCAAGGAGTGCTTTTCTGGGAACAGAGGAAGTATTTGGAAGTTCCAATAATGTAAAAATAAAGAGAGTATTAATAAAACATTTAAAAAGAAATAAACAGAAACAATTACACTTTTTCCTGTTCAATCATCATGCTTCTTAATGTAAGAGATAGAATCTAAACTACACCATAGAACAATTTCCTTTCTCCCAACACTGAGAGAAATAAATATTTATATTGTTTTATTTCTTTCAGATTTCTTAATTCAGAAGACAAAATATAGAACCAAGGAGTCAGCTGCAAATAAGAGTATTTCTGTGAGAAATTTATTCAAGAAGAGATTCTCAAAGAATGGCTCTTGGAATTCTGAATTAAAAGAATCCTGGGATTTTGATAGAAGGCTGAAGAGACAGAAGGGCAGTCAGAAGATATGGCCTAGGCAAGATACAATCAATCAAAGAACAACTTCCAAAGAATTGAGCCTTCGTGACTGTGTTACTTTGGGGAGAAAGTTCAAGCTGGGATCACTTCTTACTCCCAAACAGAAAACTACCACAGGAAAATATCTCCATAAATATGATTCTCTTGGAAAGAGCTTTAAATATTTGTCGGATCTATTTAAACTTAATAGAACCCCTTCCGGTAAGAGGTGCTATAAGTATAACAAATGTAAGAAACCCTTCAGTTACCACTCAGACCTTTTTCAATACCGTAAGATACATAGTGGAGAAAAAACTCATAAATGTGATGAATGTGGGAAAACTTTCAGCAATAACTCATGTCTTACTGTGCATTTAAAAATTCATACTGGAGAGAAGCCCTTTGACTGTACTGAATGTGGAAGAGCCTTCAGGCGTAGAGCACATCTCATTCAACATCAGAGAATTCATACTGGAGAGAAACCTTATAAATGTTATGAATGTGGAAAAGCCTTCAGTGTTGACTCTTATCTTATCAAACACCAAAGAATTCACACTGGAGAGAAACCCTATAAATGTAATGATTGTGGGAAGGCTTTCAGACAATTAGGAAACCTTAATCAACATCAGAGAATTCATACTGGAGAGAAACCCTATAAATGTCATGAATGTGGGAAAGCCTTTAGCCAGTGGGGTCACCTTAATCAACATCAGAGAACCCATACTGAAGAAAAACCCTTTGAATGTAATGAATGTGGAAAAGTCTTTAGGCAGCTGGGAAACCTTAATCAGCACCAGAGAGTTCATACAGGAGAAAAACCATATAAATGTAACCAATGTGGGAAAGCTTTTAATAATAATTATCTCCTCATTCAACATGAAAGAATTCATACAGGTGAGAAGCCGTATGTATGTAATGATTGTGGAAAAGCCTTTAGTCGAGGGACATACCTTAAGAAACATAAGAGAATTCACACTGGAGAGATACCCTATAAATGTAATGAATGTGGGAAAGAATTTACTGACAGAGCATCCTTTATTTATCATCAGAGAATTCATACTGGAGAGAAACTTTATGAATGTATTGAATGTGGAAAAACTTTTAGCCAAAAAGCAAATCTTAAAAAACACAAAATGATTCACACTGGAGAAAAACCCTATGAATGTAATGAATGTGGAAAAGCCTTCCGAGAGAGGGGAAGCCTTAGTGTACATAAGAGAATTCACACAGGAGAGAAACCTTTTGAATGTAATGAATGTGGAAAAGCCTTCCGAGAGAGGGGAAGCCTCAGTGCACATCAAGAAAAGCATGCTGAAGAGAAACTTTATAAATGTGATGAATGTGGGAAAACCTTCAGATACAAGGGATATTTTAGTATTCACCAGAGAACTCACACTCAAGAGAAATGCTATAAATGCAAAGAATGTGGGAAGGACTTCAGCCTAAGGGCATCTTATATTATTCATCAGAGAATTCACACTGGAGAAAAACCCTATAAATGTAATATATGTGGGAAAGCTTTCAGTTACAATACATCCCACAGTAGACATCTGAGAACTCATACTGGGGAGAAACCCTTTGCATGCAATGAATGTGGAAAAGCTTTTACTCAAAGGGACTATCTTACTGAACATGAAAGAATTCATACTGGAGAAAAACCCTTTAAATGTAGTGAATGTGGAAGAGCCTTTAGGCAGAAGCAAACTTATAATGCACATAAGAAAATTCATACTCGAGAGAAGGTCTTTAAATATAAATTATATGAGAAAGCTTCGACTGGAAATTGCACCTTACAGAACCACAATTAATACCAGTACAACTCTCCAAAGGTGCAACAAATGTAGGAAAGCCTTCAGCACCAGTGTATAGGAACATCAAATTCATGCTGAAGAAAAACTGTGAAGTTATTATGAGACAACTATAGGATGTGTATTTTATCCCTCAGAGTCTTTATACAGAGCATTAACTTTGAGAATGTAGTGCTGTTCATATAATCTTGTAATTTGTTAACTACTGAGTCCAGATGTCTTTTTTTATGATCTATTATTTGGTGCTATGAGAGAGAAAAATAACGAAATCATCTTTGATGTCCCTTTTCTCTGGAATACACATTGACTTTTAAGTAGCAATGGAGTTGCCTGAGTATAGGATCTTTTAACAATAATTCCATAGAATTATTATATTCCTAAATAATGGTTACATCTTAACTGCTGAGAAAAGAAATAAAAGGTGATAAGTGACCACTGATTGGCAACAATGTTGGGAACATCCTAACAGTATTGAAGAAGAAAGAGAATCAGTTTATAGCAGACACATAGCTTTCTGGGTCCCGGCAGCCAGCCTTATTCCGTTTACAAGTCTTCAACAGAAACAAGTGGAAAAAGCTCAAGTCAAACCTTATGGAACACATTTGTCCTTTCTTCACTTTCTTATAAAATCCCCGCCTTGACTTGTTTACCCTGTTCTGTTTAATTTTATTCTGCCCTATAACACACCAAAATGTTTTTTCTTATTTAGTTCTCATGCCCAAATAAATCTTTTGATCCAATTTTCCTTGTTTTCTTATTGCCTATCCCAAGCAATAGGAAAAGGTTTCTCCCGTTAAAGCAGTAATCAAACTGACTAGTCTGGCCTGCTATTATAGTCTTCCCATTGGCATTGGGTAAGCAGTCCACAAATGAGTAAGACAGATGCATGTAGTTAGACAATGATAATAATAAATGTTTTGTCCTTCAGGGAGGTGATACCATGGTAAGGTGATGGTTGAATGAACATTTGCCAGGTTGTGAAGGTATTCTTGTTCAGGTATGGGTTTCCCTAGATAACCCCTGAGACATTTTTGTGCCCTAAGATTCTATGATGGTTCTTATTGTTAGGATCTGGTTGTATCTTGAAATATTATTTTCAAGTTGTTTCATCATCAGATTAATGCCAGTATTTCCAAGGGTTCCTTCTAGTTCTATGTTCCCTTCTTCCTTTATTACTGTAGCGGGGCAATACTATCCTTCTCATTTTTCAGGCTCACAACCTAGGAGTCATCCTGGATTCCTCCCTCTCACCCCCTGTATTCAATCTGTGGCCAAGGCCAATTGATTTCACCTTTGTAACATCTCTCAAGGCTTCTTTTTTCCCTGACACTGCCCTCACCACCTCATGCTTTTATTTTGATAATAGTCTGCTGGTGGCCTGCCCTCTTCCCTTCTAATCCATCCATTTAGGAACTGAAGTGCTTTTCCTAAAGCACAGGTCTGATCATGTCACCCCACTTCTCCAACCCTATGGGTTCTCTGTCACCTCCAGGAACAAATGCAAAATGTTCTGTTTGGCATTCAAAGTCCTTTTTAACCTGTTCCCTCCTACTTCTCCAGTCATCTTAGACCTCACTTCATAATATGTCGTGTTTGATCCAATAACACTGACCTGGAGGTTCCATGAACAAGGCATGCCATCTCGTGGTTCTGAGCATTCCCTCTTGCTGTCCCTCATGTATGTAGCACTCTCCTTCCTCAATACCACTTGCATATCTTCTTGGCTTCCATGAAGTTCCACCTAAAATCCCATCTTTTCCTGGAAGTCTTCCCCAACCTCTCTTAATTCTAGTGCCTTCCCTCTGCCCCAGCCATCCTGTACATACTTTGCTTTGAACGTATTTGTTTGCATGTTGTCTTTCTCCTTAGATTGTAAACTCCTCGAGTGCAGGGACTGGTTTTTGTCTCTTTGGGAATCTCCAGTGTCAAGCGCAGGGCCTGGTCAGAGTAGGTATTAAATAAATATTGATTGATTGATTGATTGAGAAGAGACACAAAGGAAGAAAGATGATCATCCCTCTGGTCTACTCAGTAATACATACAGAGGTAAACCATAGGAAAGGCTAACTTGGAATAGGACTTTAATTATGCTACTCTAGTTAATTCTCATCCATTTTTATTTTTCAAATTGGTGGGGAAAGTAGATGTTTGGAAGTTAAAAGTGCTCCCTTTATTGTATCTAACCTTCAGTGGGTTTCATGACTTAACTGTAGAACTTTGAAACCAAATTAACATAGTCTTGTTTCTCTATGTTATGCTTCAACTGGCTTTACTTTACATGTCCTTATCGATGTGGGAGAGTCATAGCTCCTTTGGAGCCATTTTTGCAACTGTCTTTCCTACAACTTTATTCTTTATACAGTCACTCAGCTGTGCCTGTATTAGATTGCCCTAATCTTGGACCTCACCAATTTTGGCTAACCACCCATCTCTGTCTGCCTGCAAAATAATATCCTTATTCCTCTGACTAGCCACCATTTCCTTGCCACTTTGCTTTTAAATTCTCCCCTACTTTTCTTCCTTACCCAACTCTTGTATCCCTATCTGACCATTTCAGTTTTCCAATCTTTGTTTCTCAGGGGTTCCTTATTATTCCTTTTATTTCCCCATCATCACTACCGCCTTTTTATTCACAACTCTTCTCTCAAACTTAATTTACTGAATCGATGGCCCTCTTTTCAGCACAATTATGTAATAATAATAATAGGTGGCATTTATATTATGCTTTAAGGTGGGAGCAGCTTGCTCAGTTAGCACTTGGGCTATACAAGGAAGCTTATTTAATTAGAAAAAGTAATGTTATCCACCTGGACTAAAGGTATCCTTTCAGAATGTCCTAATGTTCTATAGAACATTAAATATGAAAGAACAGCAGCAGGATAGTGACTTGTCCTCAGATTATTGCTATCTGAACCCCATCCAAAAGATAAGAAGATAAAATAAAGATGATAATAATTGACACATATAGTCTTTTAAGGTTTCAAAGCCCCTTGGGTCAATGGTGATAGCCTGGATAAAGGATGAGCAAAACAGTAGAAAAGATTTATGACTGAATTGATGATTGATTGATTGAATGAATGAATGAAGCATTTGTTAGACACTATGTGCAAATCACTATTGCTAAGTAGTCACAGATACAAGGTAAGATGGTTCCTGTCCTCAAATTTCACATTCTAATAGGGGAGATACCCATTGTATAATCTTGTGCTACTGTCCCAGTGTGTATGGCAGGATGAGATATATAAAATGATAACTAAATAAATAAACAAATAAAAACAATTCCTAATTAATGAAGAGATTTGGCAAATTAAATCACTGACAAATCCTTGGTAAAGTATAGTACACTTATAGAAGACTTCTGGAGCAAATGACTCTCTGCAGCTGTAGGAACAAATTGAGAGGGAGGTAGATAAGTGTTGCAGATCTGATAGGGAGGGAGTTCCTTTCTGCCATATGGCCTCCATGTTTGAATTAGGTTGGTTTGGGTAGCTCATTCCCTACTATAATTTGGGCTTAGATTCACATATATTATCTAAATTTAGACATTAGGGTTTGAGCCCTAATTTGGTCCAAGCTTGAGATTCAAAACTGTAATTCTAATCTGTTGAGCAAGTCAACCAACAACTTAACTGTGGGCTTAAAAATCACAAATAATCAACCAAAACTTATTTTGAGAAATTAGAACTCATAGCTTATTAAAGTTCACAAAATACCATTCTCAAAAATCTGTAAAGTAGGTAGTGAAAATATGATTCTTCTGTTTTTATGTATAATAAAAGAGATTTCCAAGCATGAGAAATATTTTACCGAGAGAAATTAAAAATCCAATGAGAGGGGAAGGGACAATATTCAGCACTTATTAAGGATGCAGTCAGCATCATGACCTGTGGTAGCATCTAATACAGTCATAGTCTGGGACAATAGTGAATGAGTCACTAAGGATATATTGCTTAGGGCAGATGAAGTAATATATTTTCATTGTTTGTCCTTCTTTCTCATTCTTGAAGAGGTCCATCACATCAGGAAGGTGATGCCATGACATGTAAATGAATTGGATTTAAGTGAGGTTGGACTGGGCAAAGTCACCAGCCTCACCTTTTCCTCCAGATCCATCTGGGTCCAGTGCTCAGATATGATCAGGACAACTGGAGATGGCCCTGGATGGAGTGGGAGACTTTGGTCTATTTAAGCTAAGGTCTTTGACAGGTCTCAGTTTGACTAAATTGGATTAGTACTGCCCATTGTCAGATAAGAAAGAACTGAAGCAAAAAAAAGTCTCTTTTGCATAGTCAAAAGTCTGGGAGAGGAAGACCCTGAGGCAACTGGATCCAGGTGACTCCCGAGGAGAAAATGAGACCAATGACTTTGTACAAGCCTCCTTCTCTTAAATCCAATTCACTTGCATGTCATGGCATCACCTCCTCATGTTCTCTGAGAAAGGACAAACAGCGACCTATGTGAGTAGTCTGAGCTGCCCCACTGATGGCCAGTTGGGTAGCACAGTTCTCTCTCTCTCTGTCTCTCCCTTTGTTCCACACTAGGGCATCACATTCTTACCTGTGGGTGCATTGCCAATATCTTGGGACTTATCTGTCCCAGATCATTCTGGTTCTCATTGGTTGGCCAACAACAGGCCCCAGATCAACCCCATTTGATAATTGTTTTGACCTTGATTGGCTCAGAGTGAATGAATGTAAAAATAGCAATATCTTCAGTGTGATTAGCTCAAATATATAAAAAAAGAAAAGTAGGTGTCATTTTCCAGTGAAGTTGATAGTGTGTTTTTAGTGAAAATGTAAAAGTAAGAATTTTTTAAAACTTTTGGATCTTGGAACAGGTGCAGGGGCATTGATTTGGTGTCTAGGGGTGAAGTTTCCTAGCATTGCATTGGTGTGTCTGGGTCTCTCTTCTGGTGTTTGGGTGAGAGGCAACCAGGGAAGAGTCTGTTTGTATGTTTGTGTGTGTGTGTGTGTGTGTGTGTGTGTGTGTGTGTCTTCCCTTCCCTTCCCTTCCCCATTGTCCAGGGGCATCAATTTTCCAATGAAGAACACCCCTGATGAAATGGCTTTTCAGATCCATCCCTGGTTTTATTTTTTAGGAAGAGTTTGTTTGGAAGTCTCCACCTGATTCTATAAAAGTCTTGCTTGAGCACCCTAATACTTGGCTGCTCCAGCTTCTTGTTAGTTCACCAGATTCTTCCAGCTATCCAGGTTCCCAACACTAACTCTGTAAACTTGAACATTTAAAGCTCTTTACATCTCTCTTTTATCATCCACAGATATTGAAGAGTCATATTTTCACTACCCACTTTGCAGATTTTTCAGAATAGCATTTTGTGAACTTTAAAAAGTTATATCAGGGGGCAGCTAGGTGGCGCAGTGGATAAAGCACCAGCCCTGGAGTCAGGAGTGCCTGGGTTCAAATCAGGTCTCAGATACTTAATAATTACCTAGCTGTGTGGCCTTGGGCAAGCCACTTAACCCCATTTGCCTTGCAAAAACCTAAAAAAAAAAGTTAAATGAGTTCTAATTTCTCAAAATCAGTTTTTGTCGATGTATTTTTTTTTTTTACAATACGAACATTTTCCCCGGTATATTTTCCCTTATCCTTCCTAGAGTCATTCTATATAACACACAGTATTTTTAATTTTTAATTTTATTTTTGGTTTTTGCAAGGCAATGGGGTTAAGTGGCTTGCCCAAGGCCACACAGCTAGGTAATTATTAAGTGTCTGAGGTCAGATTTGAACCCAGGTCCTCCTGACTACAGGGCTGGTGCTCTATCCACTGTGCCACCTAGCCAACCCTATACAGTATTTTTAAAAGACACATTACATCACATTAGAATTTTTAAATAGAAGCAATGTAAAATTCTAGTACATTAGACTTCAAAACTCTGAAAATCTATCTCTGCTTTAGATCCTTCTTTTTAAAAAAGTTTTTTATAGGGCAATGGGGTTAAGTGACTTGTCCAAGGTCACACAGCTACTATCAAGTGTCTGAGGCTGATTTTTTTAGAGTTTTTTTTTTTTTGCAAGGCAATGGGGTTAAAGTGGCTTGCCCATGGCCACACAGCTAGGTCATTACTAAGTGTCTAAGGCTGGATTGGAACGCAGGTCCTCCTGACTCCAAGGCTGGTGCTCTATCCACTGCGCCACCTAGCCGCCCCCTAGATCCTTGTTCTTAAGAATTTTGCAATGTTCACCTTTTTTTGCAGTTCTTTCCATTTCAATTGTTGTCGTTATTGTTTATGTTGTTTTGTGTATTAATGAGGAAATGACACCAATTTCATTTCTTCTCCTTTCACTTGTAAGTTTCTCCCTAACCTATAATTCCTTTACCTGTGTGTCTTCCTTCTCTGAGCCACCGTGCCGCCTGGGATACATCAAGGACATGGGCTATAATCCCGCCTCTACCCAGGTCTCAGTACAGTAATTCTTTGGTTTCTAACACACCAGAAATAATAGCTAGCCTTGCCTTTAAAGTGCAAAACATTGGTAAGGGAACCAGGAAAATAACAAGCATCCTGTGTAGCGTTGGAAAGATAATGTTATTTTTAAATGGATTGACGCTTTTAGAAAGCCTTACCATGAAACACTGTAAGGCGGCTGTTTCCTCTAATCATCCTGGCACTATTTTGGGACAGTATTCAACTAAGTAATCTTTTTATAACTGCTCTGAACTCGGGCTTCATTGTTTCTATATAATTTTTTTTTTTTTTAGTTTTTGCAAGGCAAATGGGGTTAAGTGGCTTGCGGAAGGCCACATAGCTAGGTGGTTATTAAGTGTCTGAGGCTGAATTTGAACCTGGGTCCTCCTGACTCCAGGGCCAGTGCTCTATTCACTATGCCATTTTTAAACAAGTCAGGCATTTTATATATGTCAATGATTCCTGACTTGACCATTAGGGAACTTCATTTGCTAGAACCTCCCAAAGACCACGCCAGTCCTTGGTAATATTACATTTCCTCCCTTTGTTGACACAGTTCATTCCACTGGCTTGGGGTAGTTCTGGTCAGTCAACCAAGGCTACTCCTAGTGGTAGATAGATCATGACCAGTCAAGAGCAGGTACAGTCAGCCACTGTTTATTAAGTGCCGGTTACTGTGCTAAGAGAAGGAAGGAATGGCTGGGTGGAATTCCCCCACTGGCCAAATTGAACTGATTGATTGTTGTCCTTTGTAATCAAAGAAGACCATGACTTCAAGTGTTTGAAGGCACTACAGGCACATTATGTTGATTAAAGTGAGGGGAATGTTGTATAAAGACATGCTTCTCGCTGCCTCTTCCAGAACAGTCTACACCTTGTAGCTTATTAGTATAGGAAAAAGGACTATTGGCGATGTTGAACTGGGTACAGTAGGAGGCCTTGGCCATTTATATGTGGTCCCTCCCATGTAAGAGGGATCACTGTGTTACACTATTGCCAGGCAGTGACAATATGTTACTTTTGTTCACAATTTGCCACATTCCAGCAAGCTAACCTCTTCTGGTCGTCTAAGTTGTCAGTATGGTGTTTGAAGGCAAGTCTGCTACCAGTGGACAAATTGAATTATTGTTAAAAGCATAAAAACTTTGAATATGTCCTGCTGAATTACATGGAAAAATGGGTTTTTATGTAGACTTCATCGCATCAACTTTTTATTTAGGAATTTTTCACTTTTTTGGTGCCATGGACACCCTCCCCCCTCCCCCCTGCCAGTGTATACACATGTAGAGGTTTGGTGAGACTTTTCAAAGATGTTTGATGGAGTGGAGCTTTCCCTATCTTAGCATGGACAGATTTCTTCTGTTGAATCCTATTGGCTTACTGTGTAGTACTGAGACACCCTTTAATTGGCTGCTGAGTGAAGAAATGAGTGTGCAGAAAAAAAAAAAGGCTTAAACAGTTGAAATCTCTCTCTTCCCTAGTGGCGACCCAGACAAAAATGACTGAGAACCTCACCTGAGCTGTGAAAACATGGTGCCAAATGTAGCTTGTTTCTTAAGTGGTTATACTTTCCTGATCTTAGGTGAATGAATATTAGAGATGTGTGAAAGATGATAAATTTAGACCTCTCTTTAGATCCCTGGTTTATTTCCAATTAGTAGTTTTCAGTTTTGTAAGATTTCAGAGAGGCAGAGATTATTTCTGTTATACCTGCTTATTAATATAAATGTCATCAGTTAATCAACTAAAATGAACATAGATTATGTAGCTTGTTTTTAGATATAATTAGATTTGGTTAGATAGATTCTTTCTTAACTTAGGCCCCAAATTTTAAATTATAGTTTGTAAAGTTCACTTGCCTAACCACAAAATGCTGTCTAGAGGATCGCTATCTTTTTGGTCCGCTGAGTATGTGATCAAGGCCAGCAGGGGTGAAGGATCTTTAGACCACGACCTTTTTTGTTTTTTTTGCCTAATCATCATGACCAAACTTGATATGGCAGAGATGATGAGATATGGCAGAGATTACCCTAATGATAGGGTAAGTCTCCCAACTTATTTTTCTACCTCCAAACCATCTTCTCTTCCCAAACATGAGGAGGCATCCATATTGTGATCACTTAAGACAGTTTTGCCTTGTGGCTACCCATATGAGGTATCATTTGGGTTCTCCTGGAGGGTCAAATTCAAAATCTATCAACTGATGAGACTCTATTTTACTTTACCTCTTTTGCATCATCTGGAAATCAGGTACTATAAACTAAAACCCTAGAATAAGGGGCATATATGCTCATGAGAAAGATCTGAGATCCCATTCACTGAAGGGGGAGGTGGGTCTAGTTCCTTTAATAAATGGTTATTGACTCAGAGCTCTGCCTCATTGTCTTTTACTGCAGATTGGACAATTTTAAACCCCACCTGTGGGGTGGCTAGGTGGCGCAGTGGATAAAGCACCAGCCCTGGAAGTCAGGAGTACCTGAGTTCAAATCTGAACTCAGACACTTAATAATTACCTAGCTGGGTGGCCTTGGGCAAGCCACTTCACCCCAGTGCCTTGCAAAAAAAAAACCAAAACAAAACAATAAACCCCAGAGATGGAAAAAACTAGGCTATGACCTTGTGAGTTTGACATATCTTGACAAGCTACCAGAGGTCCAGCAACTGGACTCTGAGAGTGTGGGCTGGTAGCTACAGCAGCTTAGGGATGGTTTACTTACCCCCATCTTAGCTGTGGATTGACTCTTAAGCAGAGACAACAACATGTTTTATAAGTAAGGGAGCAAACTGTCCAACAACTCCACTAAACCCAGAAGTAAATATGGGGGAGTGAATGATTTTAGTCCCTGAATTCATTCTCCTCAGAGCCTGAGGAAGGAAAGGATAAAGGGTCCTTGGTTTTTTGAGGTTTTTCTTCTTGTTTTATCTTCTCAGTAAATATCCCTTTGCAAATTTATGTTTTATTAGTTAATTAATACTGAGGAGAGTACAACCATGCAAAATTATACTGGAGCATTTAGCATTGGTTAGGTGATTAAGGACATGTTGTAAAGTTTGATTGCCAATGGGGGAAATACACCAAATGGGGTGCATCTAGAG